>NC_063229.1:14792500-14932500 GCF_020740725.1 Corvus hawaiiensis
AAGCCATCAGGTTTGTAGGATGGCACAGGCACCACAACAAAGGTGTCCCAAAGCACAGCACCATGCCAAGAGCACATGGGGACATTGAATCCAGTGGGCACACAGAGCCAGGGATGACATCCACCTCTTGTCACCAACTGCATTCACCAAATTCACTCTTAGACTGTGCCAGCGGGCCCTTGTGCCACGGCAGCCCCCGTTGTGCGTGTCCCTTTGCCAAGGCAGCACAGCTGTGGAAATGCAGGGCTGGAGCAGCTCCCCACGCCCCAGAGCCCCAGCAGGCAGCCCAGGAGGACAATCCCTCGGTGGTGCCTCCATGCCACGCTCCCCACACGTCCCCTGCTCACAGAAGCCTCTCCCACAACAAATTGCTCTTCCCTCGTTGCCAGGCGAGCTCCTGGCACAATTCTCTCCCTCCCCGTGCCCCCAGGCTGGGGGGGGGGGGAGGATGTTCTCCTAAATCAAGGGCAGCTTCCCAGAAAGCCACTCCACAAACAGTTCAGAGCCCCCTGAGCTGCCCTGGACTTGTCCTTTGAGCCATGTTTGTGTTTGGGGACACAAAGGAGCCTTTAAAGTTCCTCCTGTTGATTCAATCCCCTCCATCAGGAGAACATTCCTGCTAATGAATTATTTTGTCAATCCCTTCCTTACAGAAGTGCTGGTGAGGTTCACACTGATGCAGGACACTGGAGCTGTCTGATTTTTTTTTGCCTCCTTTGAAAACTCTTTTTTCACCTTTCCAGTGGAAATCAGATTTTTAACTGAGGCAATCTTTCAGTAGAAAGGTATCTGCTTACTAGAGAAGTTTTTTTTTGTTGTTTTTCATCCAAAGGCCCCAGACACTCAAATCTCCGAAGTCTGGTGTTGAAAAAAAAAATTCTCTGAGAAATAAAAAAGTTTTCATTGGAAATTCTCTTTTTTTGGTAAAAAATAGCCACATAAATTAAAACCATTTTCAAATGTCTCTCCTGACATGCACACATGTGAAGTACACACAATACACCAGTTCTAAACTGTCTTTGCAGTAAAATTTCCCTCTAATCCATCTTGATTTTATATATCTGCTTCTGCAGGGCAGTTAATCCTGTTGTGAAGAACAGAAAGCACTCAGGAGTGCACTTGAGAAACTGTTATGATCTTCCATCACCTTCACAAGCAGGAACTGTGCCTCATTTTAATATAATATTATTATTTTACTGCTAAATTTGGTCAACATAAATATCCAGCTAAAGATTGCCTTCTCAGCTAGACTGAGGAGCTGGCTCTCACGGAGGGATGCCCACACACAGCAATCAAAGCCCCACGCAGGGCTCCTGAGAAGCTGAACATGTCAGGTTCTTGCAGCTTCACAGCAGAAGGTGGATTTCCAACCTCCAGATCGCTTTTGTGGCCTCCTCTAACTTTCCTTTGGAATATTCTCACATACTCCTGGAACGTGGATATTTCACATTGGGACCCCATTAAAGCTTCATCTAAGAAGAGAATCTGCTTCTGGTTTGCTGGATTTATTTGTTTGATTGGTAATTTATTCTTAATTTGCTTTTTACAGAATCGTTGCACTCTGAAGTCAGCAGAGGTGGCTGCCCACCTCTCTCTACCTGGGCCTTGGAGTGTCTGGAACCACAGCTGAAATCCCCATGCTCCGTTCCCACAGGATTTGCGTTATTTCAAACGAGTTCTGGTGCACTGAAGCCCCTCAACCTGAGAATTCCTACTGCTCCTACCTTTTGTCCTGGTTTTTCACTGCCCCACCGAGCCCCAGGTCACCTTGAGGCCCTCACCACATCTATTTCACATCTTTGCTTGAACCCCTGGCACAAATGCTGGGTTTATATGAACAATACACCCAGAGATGCACTGATGAGTCAGGATTTAAAACACCCAACAATGTCTGAACACCTAATGAGGCCAGACAGCAGCTGGACTAAGTCAAATGCCCTGGAGAAATCCAGGTACATTGCAGTGTCCCAGTTCCCTTTCTGGAGCAGAAATGCAATCCTGTCAAGAAGACAGAGTGGTTATATGACAAGATTTATATTCCTCCCTGCTGGCTGTCATTAATTGTATTTTACCCTCGAATTCTTTGTTAATAAGGTTTGGGGTTAATCATGGTGTTTTACCTGGAATCAGGGTCAGACTAAGTGGTCTGTTTTTCCCTGGAACCTTTTTAAAATACAGGTTAGATGTTGATAAGATCTAAGGGACATTTAAGGTCCTTCTAAGAATGATTTCCTGTAGTAAAACATCAAAAGTGAAATCTTGATGCTACTGAAGTAGATGGGAAAACTCTGATTTGTCTCAGTAGTGAAGGAAAATTTCACTGAAAACTGTAAAGCTAAAAAAATAACTGAAAATATGAACACTAAATTTAGCTTAACACTAAAAAAGAACACTAAATGGCAAGCGTTATTTGCCTCGAGATCCTTCCAGCTGTGAAATAAAATGTCAAACTTTTGTGGGAACAAGAAAAAAAGAGTTGAAAATCCAATTTCTCATTGAAAAATGCTTTACATGGGAAATTTTCAATCAGGAAAATTTCTACTACTGTCTCTAACCACTCCAGTGCAATTCCTGTCTGAAGAGTCTTGCAGTTACCCAAATGGCCCTCACAGAGCAACAGATACCTTACAGCTCTAGGTCTTACAACTCTCAAACTGTAGGCATTTCCCAAGAGTTTTTGATCCACAGAAATGTTTGCCATCAGCTAGAACTCAACCAGAACAGCAATGCCGGGCTCTGAATTAGAATAAAAGGTAATTTGGAGCACAACACAAAAAGAGAGTGCTCATTTTTAGGAAGAAAGGAAAAGAAAAGGGAGAAGGGAAAGGGGAATAGGGGAAAAGGAGGAGGCTGGGGTGATTATTTATGAGAAATCAAAATAGTGTGAATGATACATGTTCCACACATTTGCTCGGTTTTGTTAAACGTGTACTGAATGTTCTCCAGCTGCTGGAGCAGCAACTGGAGGAAGAGACATTCCAGTTATAGAAATGCTTAAATATATTTATATCAACATATATCACCATGTATTTATATACCTATATAACACACGGGCTCGGTTGAGGATTTTTGTGAGATATCACCGGGATCTCCTTCAAAAAAAACCCAACCTCTACAGCAAAACATCTGCACTTGCTTTTCCAGATACAGACACCCAGGAGAGCATAAATTTCCCTGAATAGATGTATTGTTTTACCATTTATTTCCTCACCTCCTCAGAATGCCTGCTCATCTGAATTTCCAATATATTAGCTGTGTTTGGTGTGTGCACGGTTCCCCTTCACTACACCGGAGCAGATTAGTGCTCGTTCGCCTCTTTCCTTGCTTCTCTTCAGATCGTTACACATGACAAAACAACTGTCCTAATTACAGCAAGTGTTCCCAGCTCTGTCACCGTGACAATTACTGCAATGAGGGCTCAATATCTGCAGCAGACAGTAAAGTATTACTGCAGTTGTGTTTGATAGTGCTCAATTGTCCCCCGGAGGATTCTCCCGAGCAGCTTTTGCCGTGGGGTGAGGCTCCCCCCGTGCTCTGCCCACGGCGCCTTTGCTAACAGGGTTCAGAAGTTGACGGCGGGGGATGACCGAGGGTGGGCTCTGGGAAACGCACAGGTTTGGGAGTTCGGAGGACAGGAATATTTGTGGATGCCGTGGGGTTTTTCCAGCAGGGCTGGGCAGAGAAGCTCCTCTCACTCACAGCCAGAGTGGCTGAACCGACCCTTTCCCGAGTCTCCACAACACCAGGAGGAATTTTGGAGATGTTCCCTCCTTCCCCTGCTTGCATTTGCAGCCTGACAAGCTGATACTGCTCCAGATGGGGTAAAAGACCAGACCCAAACCCACCCCTCCGAACTCACATCCCTGCCATCCCCACGAAGCTGTACCCCTCAGGAGCCTCGGAGCTGCTGCCACAACAGTGGCTCCCCTGTCCTGGAGGATTTCTCGTGTGTGCCTTTGTTTGTTCACATGAACTGATCCATCCAGACCCTCCAGCAGATCCTAAGGGATGGCCCTGCTCTGACAGTCCCTCTCCAGTGATGCTGGACATCTTTAACCCCACTTGCCTCCCCTGTCAGCCTCTGCAATCCCAGCTAATCAGACAAGGGATTTTAGCTGTTTCCAAAGGCAATATCTTGACCTACACCACATTCCCTTCATCCTAAGTGACGAAGCTGATGTTCTCTGCATTTATAGTCCATTATGTTCCTGAAGTGGATTCATTCAGATGTTCTCCTCTTAAAACCCATAAACAATGCAGAACCAGGACCTGTGTAACCATCTCACTTGAGCAGAAACCGGAATGCAGGGCCCTAATATTGAATATTGATCATGGAAGGCTAATGCTGCCACAGTTAACTTGGCATGACCTGAGCAGTGTACTTAAAGTCTGGATTTCTAATTTTCCTTGGTCAGGAATAAAGCAATATCTTATTTACCAGATAACATCTTTATTATAAGCATCTTGCACAGCCTTTCCACTTCAGCCCACATGGGTTTCTTCTGCTCTTGGCATGGATCAATGAAGTCAATATTTCTGACTGCAAAGCTTTGTATGACTTACACATATTTAAAAGGATAAATCCCAATCAACAACTCCTCTGCTTGAACATAACCATTATAATCCTTATCTTTGATCCTTTGGGCTACAGCAGGCATGGAAAGGAAGGAGTACATCTCTCCAGCTCTCAGGAAATAGCACGATGACAGCAGGAGATAAACAACATTGCCTGGGTTTGCTGGCTGGAATTTCTCCAGCAAAACCAGTAAGTGGTGCTACAGTTTCACGAGTCCAGCTGGCCAGCGAGCCCTCAAACTGGTGTGGCAACCCCTGAGGTACCAAAATGTCTAAATGCCCTGGAGCCAAGCTCCTGAGCTTCTCCAGCACCAGGACAGACAGCAGATTGGTTTCACACGTGGGGAAATAGAGGCATATTAGAATAATATCTTCATGATGATATTCCCATCGAAGGAAGGGGAAGAGGGTCAGAGCCACAGCTTCATTTACCACAACTCGACTTTTTTACCAGATGAGATGGAGTAACATAAATCAAGCTGGGGAGCTGCCTCAGTTATGTTTAGGGAGTTGAATTTAATCACTCTAAGGCTTGTTTCAGTCCTGTGAATTTCGAATGCTACAACCAGCCTTTCTTCAGCATATGGAGGACACAGAAGTTCAAAGCAAGCACATTTCAACAGGAGGGTTTCACTTTTGAGGGTTAAGTTGTTGGCCAACCCCACATTTTGCTGCTACACCACCAAATCCCACTAATACAGATGCAGCTTGTGCTGCCAAAAGAGTGGTTTTAGCAGTAAAGCTTTCACTAATTCCCTAAATGAAATAAGCTCTATCAGCAAAATCCCTTTGGTTTAGTACAGCTGAACCTGTGCTGAAGGTTGTACTGACATAGAAAGTGCTATAAAAAATAAAAGGAATGACAACCCTAACCAAAATTATTGTGCCGACAAAAGGTTTTACTGACTTTAAGGGTTCCTTTGGAGAAATTTAACAGAAAAGTTAAATAGGGAAAAGAGGAAGGCAAACAGGGTGGGAGGGCAGGGAAAAGAATGAAAAAAGGATTCCTTTTGGCCCAGTAGCCAAAGTATTTTCTGAAGTTCTTGCTTTGCTTGGAAACAGCCAAACAACTTCAAAAGGTGTTTTACTGGGAGATCTCACAGATCTTTGATATGGTGCCATATGTCCCAGTCCTACTCACTTCTAGTCAGGGTGAACCAGCTGAGGTCAGAGAAGCTCCTCCATGGGAAAAGGACATGAGGAAAGGACCAGGCCCTCATCCTCAGCAGGGCTTTAATCAGAGCTTAAATCTAAACTCAGTATTTGCCAAAAGGGGCAGCAGCAGAGCCCAGGAAAATCTGCCCTGGTTTTGGTTTGCAGGAGGCAGAGTCAGACAAACTCCACTCAGGTTCCTTTGTTCAGCCAAGCAAGGAACAAAGCTGCCGTAACTACAACTGTAATTAGTTTTGTTCTTTTTTCTTTTAAGTGTCTCCATTTTTCACAGAGTTTACACATTTATAGGCAGGAAAACTTTCTCTTCTGCAGAGAGCTTCCAAAATGGTCTGTGCTCAAGTTATTTCACACATATTACACTGGCACTTTCCATACTATGTGAATATCAGCATCTTAACATTGGGGCATCTCCTCACTATTTGCATTTATAGCAGATTTTGGAAGATTGAGTTATAAAAAAAAAAGGCTGTCTTTGAGTCATGCTTAGTCTAAACTGCTCAACGAGGTAACAGTTTTCAAAACTGCAACCATAAACCAGATAGTCCTCGAAAAAAGAGAAAGAAACAGCAGAGAGAAATAAAATTGTATGGACATCTTGTGCAGAGATTATTTCTTAATGTGTGTATGTAAAATACCCAGCAGAATGGATGTTTCTGCTGCCTTTGATTCCCTCTGCAATACAAACCATTAGAATAATTTATCACTCCTTTTATACAGGCAGAAAACTTCAGACCTGAGAGGAGGGAGGGAATAGGGTCTGGAGAGTGAAAAGCACTTTTGACCTAATCTCTGTGCTTATCCCCAGGAATGAATTTCAGTGCTGAAGCTCCAGAGAACAGAAAAGAAGAAAGAATTCTGATTGATTTTCAACTCCACTTCTTGGGCCTCACTCTCCCCTTTAATTGGGAATTTCAGCAGATCACAGAGTCAATCAAACAGATTTTGTTATGGCCTCAGAAACAATCCTGATGACATAGAAAAATGGTTCCCCTTCGGTTTAAACACCCAAATGGTTGTTGATCATAAGGACATAACCCAGCAATGCTCACGTGCTGCGCAGACCAAGTTTCTTTGTAATGCAGACTTTTCTCAGAAATTAATTTATGACAAAGGTTGTCTGAATTGAGTATGAACTTCTACAGCTGGTTCAGGGTCTAAAAACAAAAAGAAAGGGAGAAAAAGAAGAATAAAACCACACTGTCTTAGCAAAGCATTGCTTAGGCCAGGGTCAGACTTGGCTCCATGCAGAGGCTCCTCTTCCATTTAAGAAAAAAGGTGATTTTCGAGCTATAAATCGCAGAAGGAAAGTAAGGATTTGACAAAGGAAACCAGAGCCTGCTTAATTTTAAGGAAATGAACATTTTCAATAAACTCCATAGACCCTGGCCACATGCTGATTGTCATGCAGGGCCCTGCTTTTCTACAGCTACAATTAAAAAAGTGCTTTTCTGGAGACCTGTTGCAGACAATGCTCCCTTCTGGCACGGCAGCCCCTGTTCGTGCTCCCTCCCACACGTGGCATGTGCCTCTGTGTGTGTTTGCAGATGCACCTCTCTCTCATTTATATTTATTTGCCTCAACAGCGTGGGCAGAAACTGAATCCAGAGATTTTGGCTCCTCTTGCTCTGCTTTGCAGCTCTTTTATCTCATTCCTGAGCCTTCATCACAAGGAGCTGGGATGGTGCAGCCACGTGACTTTGAGTGGAGTTGGGGAAAAAAGAGAAACTCTGGACCTCAGGAGGGGACTTCACTCTGCCCATCCCTTGGATAGCACCTCAAAAAATCCAAGGGTGGCATTTCTGAGATGCTCCAACTCTGATCCAAGCAACATCATTTGTAACAAACTATTAACAGAGAACAATGGCTTGATCCAAAACTTATTAAAATAGAGATCATGAAAAATACATGGGAATTGAAAAGTCAAAGTGAAACAGTGGTTGTAGACACAATAAAAAAGCCTTTGAAAATGCCCTAAAGCCAAATACATATTTTCAAAACTGCAAGTTTTACCCATTTTTTTCTTGGGAGAAGAAAGTCTCTCTATGACCTTAGGGCACAACAAATATATTAGGCATAGATCATTTCTAAGTGGTTTTGGCCTTTGTTAGGGAAACATCAATTTTTGCTGTTTGCAAGTACTTTTTTTGGCCACACACAAACCTCCTGCCTCACCCCAAAACGTCCTTTTGCTTCTTTCCTTATTCTTAAACGACACAACTTTTGAAAAACCCCAACATGGCAAACACTCAGGTATGAGACCACGGGAATGCTGCAAGTCAGCAGGCCCAGGACTGCACAGTGGTGCTCCCTTGGGCACACATCGCCAGGGGTAGGTCTGACGCAGTGGGATGGCAGCCAGCCCTTCTCCAAACCCCTGGAAACTCGGGGAATGCAAAGCCAAGCTCATAAACTCTGCTCTCCATCAGATGGATGACATAGGGCTCAGCCCTTGCCAACGCAGCCACCTGGCTTTGGCAGCCTTGGAGCATCAGCAGAGCAAACCTGCCCAAAATACCACGCAGAACTACCCAAAAAGTACCTTTTGCACTTGACTCCTGCCACGCTCAGAGTTCTTGTTAGCAACAAGACGAGTAATCTGGGTGGAATGGCCTGAAAACCGCTGAGGTTGAAATAAGTGAAAGCAAATTCTTAAATACTTCCAAAGTTCTGAAAATGAGTCGCTTCTGGTCCATTTTTTTTCCCCATCACAGACATTTATCACTCGCCTTTTTGCATTTTAGGGTGAGATTCTCTGTTTTCAGCAAAGCAAGATTTTAGAAAGAGCACGACAAGGGGACTCTTTTCTGAGGAGAAAAGTCTGGGGCTGCTCCTCAGGCCTGGGGTATCCCAAATGTTCCTTTTCCTGCTGGATGGCTCTGGGAGAGGAGGTTTTTGCACAAAGGTGGGCACTCCAGCCCCAAATGTCACTTCAGAAATGCTGGTTTGGTGTAACTTTGATCAGCACCAAATCACCTCTGGAAGCTTCTGCTGCCAGCACAGCACATCAGTGTAACAATGCCATCCCAAAAAATCCAGCCTTGGGCACAATCCTCATGGCTTTTCACAACAAACACGTCAGTCGACTTCTTAAAACTATCAACAGTCACAGAGTCAGGAGCAACCCTACATCAACAGATTGCTCTGCTCCATCTTAAAAACACCACAACAAAAATAGGCTCAAACTGCTCAAAAATCCCATTTAAAACAGAAAACACAATAGTCGGAGCTCAGAGCGAGGCTTTCCAGGGCTCCCAGCGAGGGCACAAACTCCCCTCTCCACGTGGGAAGCAGGTGCAGGATATTTGGCTCAGCCCTTTGCCCAGGACAAATAAATTAATAAATAAATAATTTCCCAATTACACCCGAAATCTTTAACAGCGACTCAGTGAAAATCAGCGTTTTTTGTAAAGGGCTATGTAAGCACGGTAGGGAAAAGCTGAGAATTTCATAATGGGAGAGATTCCTTCCGTAAATACCTCTCAGGAAGAGAGTGGAAAACAAAGCCTTCAAATGGCTAATGCATAAATAAACTAACACCCTATAACCACTTGAAATCGGCTTTTTAAACTTTTTAAAATACTGCTGATGAGCTTAAAATGAAAGAAAACATCAACCTTGCAAGAAAAAATACACTTTAAAAAAACCCGTTTGTCTAATAGAGAAGCTGCTTCTCTAATTAAGCAATTAAGGCTCAGCAAAGCAGGCGTTATCATCACATAAAGGTCATTTCAAATGAAGAGGAGCTGAAAAACGCTGTTGTTGGAGAGTTTTGTGAATGATGTCCTTATGATTGGTGGCTGCTGGTTTGAAAGGAGCCGAGAATTACTCGACAGAGTGTTTGGATTGTCTTCAGCTCCGAGTCAGCCCTGGGAATGCCAGGGTCTGCTCCCGGGGCTGGCACGGCTCCCGCTGGAGTCCGCAGTTCCCCTTGCGGTGTAAAGCACATCGAGCCAGCCCCGGGGAAGCTGTGCTGGATTTACACCTGTGGGACTGACGAGGCAACGAGTGCGGTCACCCTGCTCGGGATCCCCCGGCGGCTGTCAGCGCTGCCCTGCCGTGGGGATGCTTTAACCCTGCACTGCAGCAAACCCGGCGTTATTCCACAGATACCAAAGGAAAAAGGAAGCCCAGACGCAGGCCAGGGGACCCGAACAGGTTTAAATAGATCGGATGTGATAATTAACGTCCAGTGAGGGACATGGGGGAAGGAGGAGGGACAAAACATAAAAACAATTTCCACCTTTATTTTAAGTTCTTTTGACAGATGGGAATATTTTCTGTTATGCTACTTGTGGTTTGGGTAATGAGATTAGGCCTTACATAGCAGGAAGGAGAATTAACTTTGTTTACTTAAAGTGACACCGTCAGCTTGGAAAATCACATTTCCATCTGAAATGCAGTGCCTGCTATCATTACAAATAACCCCTGAGATCATGATAACTAAAGGAGATTAGAGATGAAAAGAACATGTTTCTCCCTCTCTTTTAATTTTTTTCGATATACTTGGTTCACACCGTGCAGCTGAGAGCAGTCCCCGCAGCAGAGTCCCCACATCTCCCTGTGCCCCCCTGTCCCCCTGCGCTGCTCAAGGTGCAGGAGGGAGCAACTGGGGCTGAGAGGGAAAAGGGATGAAAGCCCAGCTGCCTCTGGCTGATCTCAGGCATCCTGAAAAATACCTCCCTAAAGGCAATTGGTGTGGCAGAAAAAAAACCCCCATCCCAGCAGCACTTTAAAAGGCATTTAACATCGGGTATATAACAAAATTAAATTTTAAAAAATGAAGACTGGAATTTTTAGAAGCTGGCTGATTATAAAAGTCCTTCAGCACTGGCCCCTGAGTGACTTCCACTGGAGGGGCCATAAAAGGGCTGGGTGTTACCAGCTGCTGTATCGCACACAGGCAACAGGACAGATCCTTAGGAAGGCAAGAGGGAGGAGAGGGAAAGGCTTTACAACAGGGTATTTCCTAAATAACCTGCTGAAGCACTGGAACGTACACGTGTGAAATGAGCAGGCTTGCACATCCACCATGGAAAACTGAACGGGAAAGAGATGCCCTGCATCCTCTCTGCTCTTCCTACAAAACTCATCCCAGCCTGGCTGACAATAATCACAGAAAGGGCTGGGGATGAGGACACCGAGGGTGTTCCTGGTGCTTCGCCCTCCTCTGGCAGCCAAAGCCAAGCACGGGGACTTGTCCTGGCGGTGTTCGCTGTGCTGTGACCCTGGCAGTGTTCACACAGCGAGGAAATGCCTCCTATCTGGCACAGTCACTGCTGCTTCACGTCAGCAAGAGTGACAGGTAAAGAGAAAAATCTGAGCCCAGCACAGAGATGGATCCAAAATATATAAATAACCAATTAAGAGAAAATATTAATAAAAATATTGTAACAGATCCCAATCTGCTGCTGAGTACCAATTGCCAGTAATAATCTCTATGGTAACTGAACTCTCTTTGGCCTCTCTCTGTATGCAACTAGTGTTTTATGGGGGTTTCTTTCCCTCCCCCTATTTTCATGGAAAGTTTTCAAAACTGGTTTAAATATTATGATATTTTCCTCCTCAAGTGCTAAGTGGGAGAAGTATTGACTTTGTGTCAGTCTCTAAGCAGATTTTCCCTTCTGTACATGACTGCCTTAGAGGTGACTTTTGGGAGGGCACTGACTGGAAGTTCTGTTCAAACACAAAATAGATGAGGGAGGTTTTCCAAATCTAAGAGGTTCAAATATTGCCCAGCAACAGATAAACTGATTGGGAAGAAAGGAAAAAATTACTATGTAAAGATGTTGCTTTCAGTAGCTGGGGAAACTCTGCCTTTCTTTGGTGCACTTGTCTCTTCTTGCCAGTTGCTCTCTTGTAATCCCAGCAGCATTTTCTGGGCTCTGGGTGTTCCCCTTTCCCAGCCTGCTCCTGCTTTGGCTGCTGGATCCAAAGGAAGGCATTACCTTCGGAAGCAGCATCACTCAGTAAATATTTGTTGTGTTACATCACAGACGAGGAAGGTTTGAAGGGAGAACATGCAGAGTCCTGTGAAAACTGCTCCTATGTGCACGTGGGTTTTATTCAACTTCTCCTCACTATAGCACAAATAATTATAACACAATTTTACAGTGGAAGTATCAGACCTTTATTCAGTCTGGCTTTTTTAACTGTAACTCTGTTATGGCAAAAGATCCCCCAATGAGAGAGTTTGGAATTAGGTGCAACCTATGAGTGAAGAGATAATCTTGAATTCCATTTAGAAAAACTTCAGAAAGGGCCACGGGAGCAGTGCTCCCTCTTTGCCTTTAAAGCTCAGGTTTCTTTCAAGAGACAGAGAACATTTAGGTGCTGAAGGATCATGTAAAATCCCTGTGGAAGTTCATGTCTGGAGGTGCTGGATAAATTAGAGTCATTCTGCAACTCTTGCTCCTTTATACAACAGCCCAAACCAAGACCTTGGAGCGGAAGTTGTGGAGTGGTCTGAAAAGCTGGAGCTGGATTCAGATGCAGATCTGAATTTCCTAGTGGTTGCCTGTCTTCCATCTGTTTGTATTTGGATGTCTCTTAGGATATAAGCAGCAGTTCTGGAGTGTCACACATGAATAAAGTGGATAATTATAAAATTAAAAGATATAACATGCTTCTAGGGGAGATAAGACTACAATTAAAGAGTATAAACAAAGCTGAGTCTGATGTTCAGACTGATATATTTATTCATTAAATGTAATAACATAAACAAGACTATTAACTGTCATATTTTAATGATACTGTACCCTGCAAAACATACTCAGGAAAAAGTCCTATTGACTTCAATAGCAATGCCACATAAATTTAAATCATGGCTGCAGTAAAACAAGATGTCATCGTTCTTACTGAAGGTTATTTGTTGTAAATATCCCAAAATGTTAAAAAAACACAAACCTGTAACTCACTGAACTAGGGCTGAGCTCAAATGTTTTATCTGTAAATCTAAAGAAAGCCAGTGGGGAATGCAGAAACCTGTTCCCCAGATAACTGAAATTCAGTATTCCCAAGAGGGGAAAGCAGCCAGGCAAAGCTGCTGTCTATCCCATGTCTCTCTGGAAAACACTGGACATATTTTTGCCCAGGAGATGGCAAAATTTGAGCAAATGTCACTTCATATCAGCAGTGTTAAGATCAGATTCTGACCTTTTTAAATATTGTTAACAGTCAGCAAGAGAGGAAGCCTTACAGCAAAAATTTCTATCTGGAAAATGTGCAGTAACTTGCTTGGGGTAAGTAAAAAGCCAGTCTGGAAGGAGAAAAAGGGTTTCAAGAATTCTCCCTTGCTGTAACAGCATCAGTGCCAAGAAGATGCAAAACGGGACCATTGGAGTCACAACAATTCATCCCACTTTGCACAGTCCCTGCTCACCCTGGGCACCAGGCAGGGCAGAGGCAGCTCTGGTGTGAACAGCACAGAGGTGACCTTCAAAGGGGCCTCAGCCCAAATTTGTGACCTGCACTGAACTGTGAATGATGATGTCAAATGTTTCCTTGTAGAATCCCTCATTAAATTCCCTGGCGTTCGCCGCACGCTCAGCGTCACTTGAAGTGCCGAGAAAACGAGCGCTCACTGTGCCATGACAAAGGCCATTGGTTGCCTCTTTACTGAGCCTGATACATATGGTGAAAACATATTGACTAATTACTTGCCATTTTCAAAAACTGAAACCACTCCAAAGCCAGGCCCAGGATAATAGAACAAGATAGAGAACGGAGAGTAAGGACTGGGAGAACGGGGAGGGGGAACAGCTCAACTCTGTGACTGCTCATCCCTTATTCAACATCTGCTTTGAAATATGCAGAGAAACAACATCTCCCTGCTCCAAAGTGCTTAATGAAAAACAGGAAATTAATGCACCTGATTAGTACAGCTGCTCCAAACAGAGACTGGCTGAAGTTCACAGACAGACCCAGCCTGCTCCCACACAGGAGCCTCCCAAGGCTGGGATTCAGCTCCATGGTGCTCAGTTTCCCAGTTTTCCAGGGTTCTGGGAAGTGCCCCAAAGAGGCAGGGAGAGCTCTGGGCCATGGTGATGAAGCACTTTGAGGGAGATGGATTAAAAGGGGAGATGGATTAAAGGGGTCAGCATGGAGCGTGAGTCACTGAGACACAATTCCCGTTTCAGTTTTGCAAACACAAGCAGTCCCTCCCAGCACGGAGCCCCTGACAGGATCCCCCGTGCACAGCCTTCACAGGAGCCTTTTTAGTGCCATCTCACTGCCAACACCTCCCAGTCCTGACAAACCAGTCCACTCAGCTGATGAGGAATCTTCCCTAAGTAGTGGGATGAACGTTTGACAAGTTAATTTCAAGGTAGCTCATGGAGTAGAAGCAACGGAGAGCTACACAACTGTAAAAAAAGAGAAATGTTGCTGGATAAATTCTGCCAGTAATGGATGTGTAACAGAAAATACACTTAAAATTCAAGCTCTTTGTATTAGAAGACAGGCTCTTTGGTTTTGAAGGAGGAATTGCGAGGGCTCGCTGGAGCTGGGGTTAACAGGAGTACAATTACCGCTATTAGAGTTTTATGATTATGAAACTTGTGCTCCTGTATCCCCAATTTAGAAATAATAGGAAATGCTATGGATGACTTTTAAAAAAATCAAGACAATTTATATTAAAAAAAAAATCAATAATTATTCCCTTTTATTTTTCCTTTAAATAATCCACATAATAGAAATCAGAGACCTGAATAGGATGCCTAAAGTTAATGGCATTATTAGACAGAGAAAAAAGGAAAAGTGATCAAAAGTTTGACCCATTTACCAAAAAGTTCAGTCTGTAGAATCTTGCTATTCTACCAGTTATTATTTTTTTTTAAATTCAAGATAACTCTCAAACCATGTTTGGAGGTTAGATGTAGTCATAAACAGAGACTCAGAGCAATTCTTGAACATTTCTATTGAGTTGCTATTTTAGAAAGACATAAATAATCTGATATCTTTCATAAAAGCTTCACAAGAAGTTTCATTTTCCAGCTTAGAAACTAAAAATAAAACACTTGAAATGATTGATTTTCCTTTAAGGCAACCGTGGAGCCTGAGTTGAGAGCACCACTGGTAAAGTCCTGGTAAAACTCCTGGAAGAATTCCCAGCGTTTTGAACAGGACCAGATATTGTTCATATTGTTTTTCATTCTTGTTCTAAGGTAAAACCCTGAGTCGATCATCACAGTTTTGCCCCTGTTGCATGAATATGAAGGTTTAACAGAACGGCTGCTCTCCAGGGAGTGGGCAGAACTTTTTTCCATGGACTTTTGAAAAGCAGTTTGCCAAGCTTCAAATCCTGAGGCGTGAAAGCTTCTTTCCCTGCTCTCGTGGAGTTCCACCTCAACTTTCCCCCAAAGCCTGGGCAAACAGCTCAATTCTACATAGAAGCAATGAAGAGAAATCCTATTTTTATTTTTTCTTTTTGTTCAAGTCATTCCCAGGGCAGTGGAACCTTCCCTGGGCAGCTGAGGAGCCGCTCCCTCTGCCCCGGGGGAGGCAGGAACGGTCCATCATTAGGTGCTAACAAGTCATTTTAATGCCTTTACTCTTTCCAGTCAGGGCTTTTTTAACTTCCTGGCAGTTTCCCAGCAGTGAGCACCCTGATGGAGCCCTGAGTGCCCTGCGGGAGGGATGAGGGAGGTGGGATAGCGCATGGGAAGCTCCTTTGGACGCTCCGTTCCCTCTTGGAGCATCCCCGCTTTTCCCGGTGTTTAATCCCTAAGTACAGCCTTGGCTGCCTTGTCTGCAAAACTGCTCAGCGAAGCCAACCAGGGAGTGCCTGCCATGCCTGAGAGTGGCACACAATGGGCCGGGAATGCCCGAGATCCTTCCCGCTCCTGCTTTTCCTATCACTGAACACAGCCCATCACTCGAGTCACAAGCAGGGGCTGGGAGGAAAGGCCAGTGCATTAAGACAGCACATAATTGTCATCTCTGAGTTTCTGACATTAATCGTTTTACTTAAAGAAGCCAGTGGAATGGTTTTTTTGTGTCCCCCCCCACCTCAAGTGACAACACCCAGGAGATAGTCTGGATAAAAAAATTATAAAAATAAAATTTAAAAAAAAACCTCAAAATTTTTTGCTAATTAAAAGTAATGTGTTTTCCCATTTTTTGGCAATTTGATAACACAAAACACTTACTTGGGGGCCACAGGGGGAAACAAACTGAGACGGATAAAAAATGTTTTGTGTTCATCCAAGCAAGACTATGTTAATGCACATTATCCCATTAATGCACATCAACATCGGGAATAAGCGCGCCAATGCAAGCAAGAAGCATACACTTATCATCATTTGATAACATGTTTAATGACAGATTGACGGTTGATTTGCAAATGTGAACTGGCATCAATGTTGCTAACTTCAGCTTCTGCCGCCTCCTCTGCTATGCCAGCATATTTATGTGCATAATTTGATTTCGCAGCCACACTGTTAGTACATTTTTAATATTAACTATGCAAGAACAGACAGCCGAACTTAAGTTGCACTGATGGTTTGAGTTCATTAGATTGAAAAAGATGGGCAATGCTGACAAAGATGGAGATGGCAGCGCAACATCAAAGAGGCAACACTTAACAAACACACTCCATTTTGAACAAACCGAACTAACACATTTCATGTTGTCGGCTGCAGCAGAGCCCTTATGTACAACAGCAAGAAAAAAATATGCTCCTGCCCTGGGCATGCTGATAGCAGCTCTGCAAGGAGCTCAGTAGGCCCCTGGCCGCAGAGCTGTGAGATATTTCACTCATCCTTTGCAGGTAAAGGGCTGATTCTGAGCCGATGGCCGAGTGACAGCAGCAGAACTCCGCGGCCCCGCACTGGAGTTGCTCCTGATTTACACCGGGGCGCGGCAGAGCCCGTCCCCACTCTCCTCCCAGCGCTGGCTTTCCACAGCTGGGATTCTTTATGATGAATAATAAAGAGATTTTGCTGAGAGCTCAGCTCCTGCATGAACAGAACTGCAAGTTCAGAGCCCCGGGGCCTCACGCTGTGAGGGGTGGGATGTCCTTCCCGTGTCCCCGGAGCCAGCACCCGGCACTGACACTCCTGGTGACTGCCTCTCCTTTGGTGATCCTGGGCAATTCAGCTCTGCTCTGGAGAGAACACGTAGCAATGAGCTGGGAGGAGAATATTTCATCCTCTGCTCACATTAATGTCTGGGCATATACTGCATCTAGTATGAATTTGCTTGTTGTGCCACAATATATAATAAATTTGAGGCAGTAGCTTTATGGTGCACGTTGTAATTTTCACTTTTATGCTACAAAGTGACCATCCGCAGCATTCTGACCGTACAACCCGAGCCACTCCATGCAGGACATAACATTAGCACCTCTGAAGCACGGGCAAACCATGATTTAGACACACAATTAGATGGACCAGGTCCGCAACAATTCTCAGCTGCCTGAATTACTGCTCAACAGCCTAAAAACATATAGCACATAGGTCCCTGCTCTGCAGAGCTTTTAAGAATGTTCTTAAGTTTGCCCCTAATCAGCAAAGCAACTCTTACAATTGCTGCTACTCAGAGATTACTCCTGGACCAGAATCCCATGGTGCTTGGACCACTGCTGCTGATCCCCCCAAGGAGTGCTGGACAAGGCCAGGGTCATTAGGAAGCTGTGATTAAATAATCAACATAAAGAGTTGATTATTGAATTTAATCCTGGAGACACTTGCCAGGGTGGGACACTGAGTAAGGGAGCACGAAAGGACCTTCATCGATCTGCACCAGGCAGCAGCAGGAGGATTCCTGGTGCCCCTGCCCTGCTGGCAGCTCTTGAGCCAATGCCTCCTGCCAGCATGCTGCCCTGGAAAAACTGCTTCCTTTACTGTCTGCTGTGAAAGAAACCTGAAGCTCTCATTTCAGTAAAACCACTTGTGGAGGTCTGTGCTCTTTTTACAGACAGACCTGCATTGCAGGGAGAACTAATCCTAATTCCTACGCATTCTGTTCAAGAAGCTGTTAAGCAGCTCCAGTAGCTGGTGCTGTACAGACCCCCAAAGGGAGGAATATCTGAACAAACAGCCTGGAGACCCTGGCACATGTGTAGTTGGCTCTTTTTGAATCTGTGGATGCTTTAGGGTCCAAAGCCCACAGCAGACACAGTGCTGAGAAGGTGCTGTACTGAGGGCTGGAGGATCTCTGACTTACAAAGGCACCAAATAATTTCCAGTGACAGAGGGCACCGGGTAGATCTTGCTCATCCTAGTGGGGACACAAGAGACCTTGGAAGCTTTCTAAAGAGTGAAAGAACTAGAAAAAACAAAGGAAAAAAAGGGCCAGCAGAGACAAGTGCAAGAATGAGGCCGTGCTCATCTTATTTTGCTGTCTTTTAAGATAACACCAGATTATCAGTGGGCGTTCAGAGAGGCATAGGAGCAGCAGGGTGAGCCCTGAGAGCTGAGCAGCAGAGGAGGAGCTGGTCAGCTCCTACCCAGCCTTGATAATTGTCCTGTTAACAGCCTCGTGCTGCCTCCTCCTTACCTGGGCTGGAGCCACAACCGGGAATAAAACAATTGGGAATAAAAATTCATCCCGGGAAGAGGAGCTGCGGCCACCACTCCCTCATGGTGGTGGGACAGCAAAAGGGACAAGAGCTGTCTGCAGGCTGTAGGAAGGCTCCCCCACCCAGCCCTGGCCCAGCACAACCCTGATGTGCTGCTGGCACTGCAGGGAGGGCTCTGCAAGGGTTTCCAGCTCCGCATTTCTGCTCAGGACTGCCCCAGCTGCTGCTGTGCCCATGCACGTCCAGCACTGGCTGTGGGGAGCTGCAGAGGACAGAGTGAGTGTGACACAGCTGGAGGGACCATTTGTTTTCTCAAGTCACAATTATCTCTGCTACCACATTTGTGTCCTCGCTCTTGTCTCGTTTTAAGTAAGTTACAATTCTCCCACTCTTGTTACTGAGTAGATGCAGATGCCACTTTGTTCTGTGTGATTTATAGCCAGTAGCTAATGTTCAGCTATAATTCCCCATTTTAGACATGAAAAATAGCCTGTAATGCTCAACACAAGGGCCTCTCAACAATGATATATAATTTAAAAATTAACACGAGGACAGAGGAGCCACGGGATTTTGAACTAGGGACTCTCTCATTCAAAGGTTAAATCTCTACAAGGTGAGCTAAAGGAATTAGTTGAGTTATTAAGTAAATGCCTCTGTTCTATTTTCGCAGTACATTAGCTGTTGCAGCCTTTTCCAGTTCGGTTGTGTTCTGCCCCAGCATGTTCAAAGTGCAAATGCTCATGGCACTGTGTTCACACATTTGCTTTTTTTCAACGTCAAACAAACTGGAGCTGCTCAGAGCCAAAGGTCAAAGTGGAGGGTCCTTAAGGAAATCTCCTGGGAAATGATGTGATTGTTCTCATGTCTTTATTGTGTATAAAATCAGGCTTCATACGTGGCTCATCCTTTCCAAGCATCTTAAAACTATAAATGAGTCATGACTCATTCCTGCAACACCTAAGTTATGCAAGTGGTCCTGCTAATTTACTGGAATATCTCGCATAACGAATCATTTCCAGGATCAAACTCTGAAGCCTCGGAAACCTCTGAGCTATGAAGAGCTCCTTTAGAAATAGAGAAGTTAAAACCCAACCTCACACAATGAGGCAAAAGCAGCACAGGGGACAGAACCTGCATCACCTGACTCGCTCTGCCAAACTCAAGCCATAAACCCCTCTTTTGGCAAAGCTCAGCAACTCAGAAGGCTCAGGGAGCATGGAAAGGAAAAGAGCTTGGCTGTGGAGAGGTTTGGGAGGTGGCATTCCTTTCCTGCCTGCTTTCTGTTCCCAGTGAGGTGCAGCTCATCTCCTCGCTGCCTCCTGCTGCACTTTGGTTAATGGTCTCGCCCCAGCATCAAATATTACATTTATGGATTACAAATTTATTGACATTTGACATTTGCATCAGCTTTCACCTGATCAACAGGAGCTCTGACTGCCAAAGGGAGTTATTATGGAAGATTTCAACAGCCATGGGAATGCCAAAAAGGTCATTAAATCATATCGGGAAAACAATGTGTTCATAGCATTCATACATTTAGTCTTGCCAGTAAATCTTCTGGTTGATGCTTGGACCACCTACTGATGATACTCAAAGAAAAGGAGAAACAGGGAGAATTGAAGAGATGAATTAAATTAAAACCAAATGACATGACGCCTGGCACAGTGGGATCTTTAATTTTCTACTCTGTGAATCCAGAATAAGCAAAAAAAGCAAAACAAAGCACAGTGGCCTGACTTTCTCGGAGTAAATTCCCTCCATACAGGCAGGGCTCAACTAAATAATCCTGAGTAATGTGTGCACCCCACATTATTGCATGAGATTTGTATGTGGGAGGTGCAGGATTCAGAAAACATATGGCACATGGAAAACAAATGACAGGGTGTGCTTTTACACTCGTGCTGGCTATACTTATCACTCTTGTTGATATTTTTTTCCAGACGTGAAATATGAATGTAGGAACTTTTACCTTAATCTCTTCAGAAAAATACCCAGAGTTAATTTTTTGTGCATTTGTGATTTACAGGAGGCCACTACATAATTCCTGGGAGAGCAGAAAAGACTTTAAAAAGCACGGATCAAATAAACACAATTACCTCCCTCATTGTTTTTTCCTTGGATGACAAACCTGGGTCTTGCACCATAAAAACACCCAGGCCAACAGATCAGGGCTCCATGGAATTAGAGAGGGAAGTGAGTTACTGGACTGGGAGCCCACCCACAGCCTGTCTGTGCCTGGCCAGTGCAGGCTGAGCTCCACTGGAGGCTGATCCTGAGCTGAGCGAGCACAAAGGAAGTTTTGAGTTTGCCCTTCTCTGGTGGAAGAGCAGCGTGTTCACCTGACATGAACACAGGCAGAAACAGACCATGGCATTGTCATATCCCAGAAGGAATCTTCGGTGGTGTCCCTTGGGGTGTAGATGAAGAGGTGGGAAAGAGGAAATGGCAGTCTCTTTGATATAAGGGACGTGGGCAGCCATGAGGACGCAGTTCCAGAGGAGATCAGTGCCAGCAGCTTGTCCTGGCCCCCTAAAACAGCTGGTGTGGTGTAGCCACTGCTGTGCTTGGAGCATGGACAACAGAGGTGGAATGAAGAGTGGCAAAGGGAATGGGGCAGAAAAGTTCTCCCAACCCTTGATTTGAAGCAAGAGAGAGGTGGAGGTAGACCTGCATGGAGATATTGATGGGCAGCCACGCCAGGGCACCAGTGACATGGGCTGCGGTAGATACCCCCAGGTCACCTGGGTGGTTCATGGTACAAACTTTGGGGGGGTCAGAAATGGGGAACGTTTGTGAGTTTTCATTAAATGACTGAAAACAGCAGCTTCACACTGGAGTTTGAACAGTTCTCCCAGAGGAGAGGGCAAACCCACTTCTGTGTGCACAGAGTGCAGAGAGCATCCGTTCACCCTGAGGCCTGGGATCCTCTGCAGCTCAGGCTTCCCAAAGGAGGAATTCCTTCTCCTTCTTCTGGAACAGCACTGAGCAAATGGTCTTGTCTGGCCCGAGGAAGGGCTGGTGAGGAGAGGCAGAATCTGCCCTGCACAGACCACGCTGTGCTTGGTCTGACACAGCTGCTGGAAGAGGTGGAGAGCAGGGGAACAACCACATCAAAGCCACTCCAGCCACCTCTCCTTTCCTTTCAAAAATGTCACTGCGGCACCCTCCGCCTTCTGTAACAATGTTTATCATTGTTCTTCGATTGTCTGGGACAATAAATGGTTAGAAATGAGCATATATCACCAGGAAATCTCTGCCTGCCCCTTCCCCCAAGCAGTGTCATAAAAACGTACAAATTCACATTAATAATGAAGTGCATTTCCCCGAGAAGCCACTGTGTATCTCAGGGAGAGCAGGCAAGGTGGCAGTTGCTGCAGAGTTTCCTATTAAAGAGCAGAGCAAATACTCATAAATCTGATGAGGGGCCAAAGCACATGTTAGGGCTGTCTCCCTCTTAATGGAACCTTTTCTGAAATGAAAAAAATATATATCTCGATACATTCAGGGTATTCATTAGACATGACAACCTCCTCCGCTCCCCACGGCTCCCTCCCCCACTCCTGCATGTGCTGACCCCCGGCAGAAGATCTGAGTGCTGGCAGGGAGGGGGTTTGGAGGGGAGGAGGAACTGTTTGGTTTTTAGTAAAGGGATTGTGTAAATTTGCTACAATGGACAAGTTCCCTCCTGGCCCTGTGTGTTCCTCCTTCCCTCCACTGCAGCCATTCCCAGGGTGTGCTCCTCTTGGATACCTGGGATCTGCTGCTCCCCACAGCCAGCCCAGCTGTCCATCCATTGGGAATGAGAGCCAACAGAGCCAGTGCTGCTCCCCAGAGCAGGATCCTCTTGCAGGAGACCTCTCCTGCCCCCTCACACCTTTGAGGGCTCAGCCAACTCGTGCTCCTGGGAAAACGCGATTCTCCAGGCACAGGGGGACAGCAGGATGAGGATCAGCCCCCTTGGCTCCCTCAGCACTGGGATTTTGCTGCCTGGTGTTGTGTTTTAATGTTATCCTGGCTGGACACCCCGGGGAGGGTGACATGCTCTTGGAGAAAATCCACAGTCCTGTTTAAGCTGTGAGCTCTGTACTGGGTGTTTGTCCCACCCCATTCCCCCGCTGGCAGGGAGAGTCCTGGGCTGGAGCTGCCCTGGTGCAAATCCTGCTCGGATTTCTGCAGGACCCAGCACAAAGGCCTGATCCCTCCTCTCAACAGACCCTGCCTGATGCACAAACACACCCAGCTCCAAACTGAGGGGATGGGAAGAGAGAGCAGAATGAGGCCTGAAGACTACAGCTTAATAATAATGAATTATCTGTTCATTATCCCAATAAATAGTGAAAAATCTCTTCCTCCTTTCCTCCTCCCATGAAGCCGTATCTATAATTTTCCTCATTTTCCATCTGTGCTCCATCATATTTGCACTGAGTGATCATCCTGCTAAATTACATTATTTTTATTGAAAGGTGCTTTGGAGGGCTGGATACTGATCATGCCTTTTCTTTTTGTTATTGATCTTTGTGATTTGATTGCTGAGGTGTAAAATGTATAAATAAGACTCAGGTACCCTTCCTTTGAAATCTCACCAGGTAAAAATGTTCTGCTATAGATTATGAAGGCTGTAGCATTTAATAATATCAGGCACAGCAAGGAGAAGGCAAGATTTTGATGTCCTTATGAATAGTGAATGCTGGAGGAGGCTGGTACTGTTCAAGGTCAGTTAAAATCTGGTCGAAAGTTGCTGTTTCTTTGTGAGCAGAGGAGCTCCTGCCTCGGAACTGCCACATGCAATGTGTTTGCACAGAGCCCAGGAACAATGTGGGCTGACCCAGCGGGTTGGAAGCTCAAATGCAATGTTAAATAATACTGATCTTAATAGCAACACGTAGTATTCCTAAAATCCAGGAAATCTGCATGGATACATCAGCGCTGCCACACTCTGATGGATCATCTGGCCTGACCCTGCTCTCAGGGAAGCCAAGAACACACTGTTATTGGATTTACAAGGACCAAGATTGTCCTTGATGGCTAGACTGAAAAAATGTTATCCAGGAAAATTTTGAAGATTTAAAAATGTTCAGTTAAAAAAAAAAAAAATCTGGATCTACCACTTCAGGGAAACAGTGATAAATTTCAAAGGATTAGGGGAACTGAGGCTTCACTAGAACAGGATTATTTTGAGGGAGGAGTGACGGATTGGAGGTAGTACCTTACTTCAGCAGGATTTTGCTTCAGCAAAAAGGCCAACCTGTTTCTTTTCCTACCTCTCTCTCCTCTTCTTCTTTGTTTATCCCAACAAAAATTTATTTTAAAATGGAACTTCCCCACAGATTTTCTCTTCCCATTGAGAAACCATCCTTTATCCAAAAAGACATTGTCTGGAAAGTCCCATTTGAATGGAAAGTCAACACATCCATGGGATGAACCCTCTTTTTCTGGCTGATGACATGGGGAGCAGAACCCTTGGTTTTGCTCGTAAATTCTGCTCACAAAATTTTGGTGACACTACTGCAAGCAGCTAGATCCCAGCATGTCTGATTCTCCTGAAAGGGTCTCTCAGCTTCTAATATTTGTTGCTAAGAAGAAATGAAAGTTGAAGAGCAAACTAAATTCTCTGAAATAGAATTTTGGACCACTGATTCACAAAATTGTCCTTGACCATGAAACAGCCATATTGGCTAACAGTGGAACGTGATCAGAGCAGCTCCTACTGCTTCAGAGGGATGAGAAAATAAAATCCAGAGAAGAAAAAAATCTTCTATTTTGGTATACTTAACACATACAGTTATCTACGTGTCCTATATATCATTTAACAAATTGCTTTGCAATTCTTACAGGGCGTGGTATAATGACTGATTTAAAATCACTGCATTGCTTAAACTGCATTGTTCTTCATCAAGTTGAGTCATTTTTATGTGAAGTGTCAAGCTCTCTAACAAATAACTGCTGCCAGACAAATCAAGTTCCTCATCTTAAAGCTACGGCTAAATAGTTTATAGCTTTAATCTGCTCACTGAGGTGTGCAGTCTATGACAGTAATTATAAATGCAAGGAGAAATTATAGCTGAATGCTTTAACTGCATTAGGAGCCATTTGATGAACAATCATGATTGCCTGCTCATTTTCAACAATAGAGGGCAAGTTAGTGTCAGTGCATTAGAGAATTTTCAGTTCTGCTCTGCTCTTTCTTCCATTTACCACAGAATGTCAGTTGTCTCCTATAAAGTAGAAAAAAAGCGCCGCAGAAGCTTTAAACTTGATGGTTAAAAAAAGACAAAGGAGGAAACAGAGAGAAAAACTGTTTATCATTATGACTCATTTTTTTTGTTTTGTTTTGCAGCAGCCTTACTTTCAAATTAGTTCATCTCAGGTAGCTGCCTGTTCGCTTATCAGGGTCTTTTGAAACAGAAATCCCCCCAATCAGGCTGGTTAATTTGACTTTATTGAGACTTATTTCTATCAAAAGTTGTAGCTAAGGCCACAGAGAGCCTCAGCCAGTGACCAGCTCCAAGCCAATCTCACCTGCCTCTGAAGTGACAAATACAATTGTGCCCTGCCTTTTTCCTCAGAACAACATAAAAATTCTAATTCGGTTGAAGAAATGAACAAATGTTCTTCAAGGTGGAAGTCAACATGCAAATTACTTCTAATTAAAGCCATGTTTCCTAATGTTCATGGGTTTTCTATGAAGAACAGCAATAAAAACAAATTTGAAGTGGGTTAAATGAAAGAGAATAGAGATGTCTGATTGTTGTATATTACACATAATCTTACTTTATATTACTAAACCCATATCATTTAGAAGAATTCAGGAAAACACCAAAGATGAATATAAAAGAGATATATATACCTTTACATTTAAGAAGAATTTATGGCAAATTTCTTATAAACAGCCTCACAGAGGTCTTAAAAATAAATCCATACCCATAACACATTTTTCTAGAATACTAACCCAGATTATTCATTTATATTTTTAATGATAGCTAACATTTGACAATATAACCTCTACTGGTAAATGCCACTGAAATATAAAGTACTTTATGTATTTCTTTACTTCAAGTACTCTTTCCACTGTTTTATTTCCATTTATTTCAATCTATATTCTCTATTTTTTTGCCTATTTCACTACAATTTTGTCTTCAAGAAGGAAACACAAATGCATGTGTGTGTTTTAAGGATCTCAGCTTTATATTTCTCATTTCTAAATACTGTGCTCCCTCTGTTATTATTCAGATGTATACTAGATCTAAAAAATAACATGGTAAGAGTAAGTAAAGTCTGAAAATCCCTGTTATTTGATTTAGTCTCCTTGCAGATTTGTGAAGAATCCGTATGAATAAAGTCTGGCCTCCCCACTCCCAACCTCGTCAGAACTTCGGGAGGCTTTCGGCTCCGAAACTGTAATAAAATCTTTACAATGCCATCCCAAATACCCCATCATTTCAGACAATTTGTGCTATCATGCATACCAACTGAAATTATAGCTCCAGATAACAGTGCTATCACTCTGCCATTGCAATTTAAATATATTTTTTCAAAGGTAAGATACAACCTGCATCTTGATATAAATTAGAAATGGATGAGTATTACGAGGACAGCAATTTCTCGGGATCCAGAGGCAGGAAGGACAGTCCCTTATTTATGTAGTTACACATCACCTGAATAATATGTCTCTGTGCAGGTTATTACAATGCAGAAACCACTTTTTTTTTTTTTTCCCTTGGAGATTTTTTCTCCCCCTTTGTGTTTGTTCCTCCAATCCTCAGCAGCAGTAACGTGTTTATAAAGGTGGGTGTTTGGTTTGCCTCTGAGTAATAACATGGTGCTTTTAAGACCAAATCTGAAACATTTGTCATGCATTAAGCCATGAATGTGCCAAAATAACTGTTGTATTAATATATCTGGCAGATAGCTTTTGTTTGATAGTCCCCAAATTATTGGTTTGCTCTGATATCTCTTGTGTGAAAACTATGAATGGCAGAGTCTTAATAATCATCAACTGGTGGGGAAGGAAACAAAGTATGGGATGTTTATTCCTATCCAGTCTCTCAGCAATGATGATTTGGAATGCCCAGGAAAACAAGCAACATTCTAATGTTGGGTTAAAATGCCCAAATAGATACTTTAGGGCATTAGCCCTATTTAGAAAACAAACTCCTTTCGAGTGAGATGGAATTTTGCTGGCTAAAATATGCAGGAAGCATAAATCTCCTCCAGTGCAGACAGCACGAACAAGATGCATGCAAAACTTAAATCTTACTGCACTTGAACGCTGGCGTTGTACTCCATGGCAATAGCTTACATTACCCAGCCCAAAGTAACCCCTTGATTAGTGGTTTAAATTATTCAAAAGTAGCCTTTTTAATGGAGCTTAAGTGACACACAGCCCTCGTGCCGGCTCTGGCCACAGAAAGTGTTTCCTAAAGCTTCATGAATATTTGCAGCAAACAAATGGGAAATCTTCCCCCAAACGGGGGTTGAGCCCCTGTCCCCTCCATCAGCCAGAGGATGGCCACAAAGCCAGGTGGCATCAGTGACAACTCACAGCACATCTTTCATTTTCACCATGTGGCAAATTCGTTTTCTGACTGTTATTGAAGTAATGAACACGTTGGAGAAAACCTGGATCTGCACGTGATTGTTCTGCAAACACAAGCAGAGCCTGAGTCTGCTGGAGGAATTGCTGGGAACAGCTAAACAGAGCCCTCCTGGAAAAAAACTGGTTAGAACAAAAAACTTCTATTTGGACTTTTAGTTGATGTTCTGCATATTTATTTAAATCAAGAATATTCAAGTTTGTGAATCAAGTAAAATTAAAAATGCAAAAATGGTGTGGCATCTGAATATTACATTACATGTTATAAACATTGGTTGTGGCAACTGGTGTATCTTGCAGCAAAAAAAAATAGCAACACTAATGTAGCAGTATCCTACTAACAGGTCTTGGAAATATTAAGCTTGTAAAAAATCTCAATTAAGCATTAACTCCCCCAGGTTATATGAGAACTTGCACTGAAGTCAGTGATGTTTATGGATTTACTTCCACCAACACAAAGCAAAATATAATCAAACATCTTAAAGATTAAAAAAGGAATGATGGAGAGAGAGGTTAAAATGATGTGACAAAAAAGGCCACTCACAGTAGCAAGTGTTTAAGTAAGTGTAAAATATTAAAATATTTTACAAAACTGAACATCCAAATATCAACAGAAGAATAACTGAACTTCTAGATAGGAATTTTTCAGTTATTTGTAGATTCTTGAGGCTGTGTTTGAGATTATGAGAAACTTAGAATAATTGAGATTTTGCTAATTTGACTTTTGAATTGTCTTCTTTTTCCCCATCCAAATCAGATTTATTGGTGTGCTAGCACTGAAAGAGGTAATAACCTTTTGGGTTTCAGTGCTCTTTATCTGCTTTTTCCATTCTCACTGCAAAGAGTAGCACTTAGTTCTTGCATTCCACACGGAAGTGCAGTGGATGTGAAATGATTTATTCTTAGGAGCAAAAGAGAAATGGGCAAACAGCTATTTTGCAAATACTAAGCAGCAACATTTCTCTCTAGGGCTGTGTGGATTTGCATCGACCAAATTCTCTTCCTGAAAACGTTATAAAATGGATGTGTACATGCGAGGGAGGAGCAGCGCAGCATACACGATGCATTTTATACTGTTTTCCTACTTTTACCAAAGCACGGAGCCTGACGGAGCCTCCTGGAAATGCTGAAATGAAAACTCACTATAGAGCATGCATACCTTAAGAGTTATTCTTCATCCACTTCTGCTACAAACTGTGAATGGTGTTCTGGTGACTTGCTGTGTGTTTTGCTTAGATGAAGTTTTACTGCATGTTTGCTCGCAAATGTCCGACAGCACAACTTACATTTGAACTTAGAGTCTGTGTCCTCTTCTCCAGCTATTGTTTCAGGAGATCTTTGAACTGAAACTCTGGAGATTTCTTGCTCTACCTTGGTTTGCTGCTCCACAGCCAGCCTGTTCATGTCTTTCATTTGGAAACCTAGGTGGGATTCTAAGTGGCTAATGTAAGTAGAGGGGGTTCGGAACTGAGATGCACAGTCGCTGCAATAAAAGACTGGATGTCCTTTGTCCATGTTTTTCAAAAACTTTGTTCCTCCGGTTTTCCTAAGTTGATACTTGACATTTGCCAACCAGTGGCTGATGGTGGTCATCGACAGTCCAGTGAATTTGGAAATCTGCATACGCTCTTGTGGGCCTAGATCTGATAATAAATATTTACCTTCAGATGTCTGGAAGAGGCTGGAAGCAAACTGAGCTTGCAAAATGAGCAGATGCTGAGGGTTCCAGTTTGACTGTCTGCCCTTCCTTTTATGCAGAGTGGAGACTTCCGTGGAGACATCCTCGAAGCGTCGGACATCTATTTCCAACTTCATGGACGGGATCCTTGAGGATGCAGCAGGTTTTGGTGTGGTAGCTTTGGGAAGAACTTTGACCATGTCGGCGATGTCAGACAGAGCATGCTTTTGAGGTGGAGAAGTACAAGATTGTGCTTGAGCTGACTCAGCTTTCTTGCCTTTGGATTTGGTCAGGTCAATAGGCTGATCATTGTTTTCAAACAAATAGTGCCTGGAAACACTTGCAGGCTTTGGTGGGGTTGGAGCAGGAGATAAAACTGGCTTCTCCATCATATTTAGATTGGGTTTGTGGAACATGGAGATTGTGCTAGAGCTGGGGCTGCAGTTGGACTGAGGCTGTAAGGGCTCAGTGGCTTTGCCCAGGTGATTGTTCAGGACCGACTGCAGAGCGCTCAGGGGGTTCACACAGGGCAGCTCTGAGGAATGGTTGGCAGCAGCACAACCATTACTGAGAGAAGCTGCTGGTGGCTCCTTGAGGACTGGCTTTTCTTTTCCACTGTCCTCTTTAATTTTGTCTTCTTCTTTCAAGGGACACGGTTCTGACTTTTTTGGCTCCACAGAGGCTTCAGCTTTGAGGAGAGGTTCCCTCTCACTCTGGCTTAGCAAGGCCGGCTCAGCCTGGACACCTTCCTTAGCATAGTCCTTTTGTACCTCCTCCTTGTCCTCAGCCTCCTTCTTCACTTGAGTGCACTGGCTCATATTTGCTGAGATAGGGACCAGAGGCATCACCTTCCACTTGGGCGCTATGGGCCTCAGTTTATTGGTCATGGTTGGCCTGATTTGGAGCACCTGGGATCCCACAGGCAAGGACGGCTTGGCTCCCTCGGAGAGCTGGTAAGCTGCGTGGATGCTGGGATACGCACTCCAACTGGGAGCTCCGTTCTGAGCTTTATTGATGGCTGTTGTGACAGTGTTCTCCAAGGACTTTAAAATGTCCCCACCACCCTTTGAACCATCTTCTAAATCTTCTTCTCGGAGGTACTGGTATTTCATTGTGGGGTCCAGGGGTTTCTGAAGAGTGTCTTCGTACTCCTCAGTTTTCACTGCTTTCTCATCTTTGTTTGCATCATCAGCTTTATCTTTTTTGCTTTCTTTTTTAAGTTCAGAGGCAGGACCAATGCATTCTGCAGATGATTTACTGGTTGACTTTGAAACGGGGCTGTCATTGGCTGGTGCTTCAGACAGCGACTGCATTTTCTCCACAGCTAAAGGATCCAGAACAAGTTGCTTTCCTTTCTTTGAAGCTGAACTTGTGACTTTCAAGAAATGGCCAGTGACCATCATGTGGGTCGTGAGCTGCTGCAGGGTATCATGGGAGCTTCCACATTCCATGCACTTCAAAATCTGGGATTTGCAGGCCTCGAACTGCCAGGTGTAGCTGGCCCCGTTCTGGTACCCGTAGCGGTTGTTGGAGGAGAGCTGCAGGTTCGTGTTCTTCTGAGGAGAGAAGGTGTCGGAGAAGGACCCCGTCGTGGAGTCAGGGGAGCAAGGCCTGTTCACATCAAACACACGTTTCTTGGCTGGAGTGACCATTTTTGAAGAAATGGTTGGTACTGGCTCCTTCAAAGGCACTTTTTGGTAATGTTTTGTTTTTATCATATGAACACTCAGATCTTGAAGGGAATCAAAAGAGTCACCACAGAACATACACTTCAGAACTTTTTGTGCATCTTCCTTGTCCATGTCCTGGAAGGCCCTTTTCCGGGGCTTGGAGTAGCTGGTAGGTCTGTGCTTGTCCTTTTTGTGGTTGTCATCCTGGTAGTGCCCTGTCTCGTTCATGTGGACCGTGAGTTCTACCAAGGTGTCATAGGCAGCGCTGCACTGCCGGCAGCGGAACCGGCTGGCGCCCGTGAACACAGTCCCGCACATTTTGCTGCTCTGCCTGTAGAGCTGCACCGAGCTGAACAGGTTGGGCTTGGAGACAGGCCTGGAAGGTAAATTCTGCTGCAAGCTTTTGGACAGCGCGTCTTGGTGCCAATCGAAATCAGCTTTGTTCCCTCCGTTCCTGTTGTCACAACTCCTCTTTTCAGAGTTGGACAACTTGAAACCCAGCCCCAAGCCTGTCCAGTAAGAGTCCGACAGGATGTTGGCATAGACTGCTGTCATTTTATCCATGCAATCGTGTGTTTCGCTCTGGGCTTTGGGGTGGGTGCTGCTTTTGGGGTCCTGGGGCTCCCTGGAGCAGATGTTTTTGATATCTGCCACATGGTCACTACTGTCACTCAGTAGTGATTCGTTCTCTGCATCCTGGTTGGATATGTGACTGACAGGGGAATTCTGGAAACTGAAGTTCCCTTTCTGCTCAGGACCCACTTCGTGCTCCTCATCGGTGCCAGTGTCATTGCTGCCCTGCAGCTGAGCAGTTGAGTTGCTGTCATCGTCATCTTCTTCCTCCTCCTTTATGTCTTCCTCTTCCTTTAAATCTTCCTCTTGGACATAACCTGAAATGTAATGTCAATATATGAAACAACCTGTTAAAGGAGAATACTACAGTTCCAGTTTTCTAGTTTCACTGTGTATTTTCTTTACTAGATTTTGCTTTAATCTATAACTATATTCTCTGTTAGTTCTGGAAGTGAAAAAAAAGCCAAATAATGTCTCTTTTTTTGTGAAGGTTGCTGCATTTTGTTGGCAGATGATCATAATTCTTTATAACTGCCAGAGATCCCAAGTTAATAATTTTCCTGTCATGGGAGTATAATTCTAACTGTCCTGTAATGGGACAGTTGGAAAATTCGTATGTAAGAATTTAAAGTTTATACTAAAAGCTTCAATTCTGTGAAATTGTTTTTGGCATCAGCAAGAGAAAGGGTGGAATTTGCAAGGAAGAGAAGAAAAGTAAGTGCCATAATCTTCCTGGTTCAGAGCATCATCTAGGTACAGTGACCTTTTGCCACTTCATCACCTAAAATGCACTTTAGGATGTACACAAATAATTTATATGTCAAAATACAACATCTGAAAGCATTAATAGGCATAAATGAAACTCTTGTTTGTAAAAGTAATGTACTGTGTACCATAAAAGCAAATTGTTCTTCAGTAGAAACAAATCCATAAATTTCAGGGCAAGAACCCCTGGAAGTTACAGATTTGACAGAGGTAGACTGAAGCTAATTGTAAAACTGGAAAAGTAGAACAAATCCAGAAGGATTTTCTTTCGCAAATTAATTATTTAATTACAAAGATGAACTTGATTCTGGAAGAGTATATTTATTTAGAATCCAATTCCTTCCCATTATCTGAAAGTCACTTTATGGCTCTTGAACAACCTGGCTCACTTAAATTTGGTACTTCTGACCCAGTGATATCTTTCTAGCAAATCCAGAGGAAAGTGTTCTACCTTTCTGATGACCATCTGGACAAAGCCTTCAATTTTCCAATCCATTTGCATGATCTCACCCCTTCCCACACATGTTTGCCATCAGGCCAAAGAGCTGAACCAGAACCAGAGGAACTGTTCCCTGCATGAAGCTGCAGCACAAGAAAAGGGAAATGATGGCTCTCTGTGTGATGGGAGCTAAGAAATCCATGTGTCACCTTTACCACATCCTTCCCATGGATTTAGGACCTGCACTGGCCACACAGGCTTAGAGCTGGGCTTGGCTTAGAGCTGGACTTGGCTTACTGCAGGGATGGTAGCAGAAGGTGTCGCAACAAGAGGAAAAGACACGCAGTGGCTCTGAACAAATGACCTGCACATCACTTTAGCCTGATAAAATAATAACCACACAGTAGGAGGAACACTGTGCTCTTCAGCAGATGCTTTCAGCAAAGAAGCTAAATATTAAATGTTAAGTGCTAAATACTAAAAAATAATCCCATTAGGATTGTGCTGGGTCACAGCAAACATTAACAGGTGATCAGACTGCAGCAGCAGCAAAGAGCACTTAGACCTCAACAGTTTTTTCTCCTGCTTAAACTTTTCCCTAATAACCAGATACCACTTTCCCTTTGCTGTGTGTTTTTTGGGGGACCAAGGAGAAGGCAGGGACATGGAGGTGGCAGAAGGTCCCCAGGTGAGGAGCAGTGACCCTGTGACACACGGCCCCTCTCCAGGACATGTCCCAGTGCCAGGCACACCACACTGAGCACAACAGAAACAAGGAGGGGATCCAATGAAGGGATCAGACAAAACACAAAACAAAGAGCATTCCCAGAGCTTTGGGTTGCTGAAAATTGGATTCTCCATTCCAGCACCCATTCTTTGAACAATATTAACCCATTTTTCACCAGAAGGTAAGTTTTTCCTTTGGAACGTACATACAGTAGCTTATGCCTCACAAGATCCTTTGTCCTTCCCTAGAAAAAGCAGAAGTACCAGACAGCTGCATATCCCCCACAATACAGATAAAATTTGCTGCTTAATTAGGCATTGACATGTTTACTATAACCTTTACAGAAGAGTAACTTGTGCTGAGGAATCCTCTTTTTTTTTGGTGTCTGTGTAAGATACTGCCACAGTCTCGTGTAAGTGGTAGAAGTAACAAGTTCCAGTGTCTTCAGAGGGTTCACAAGGAAGCCAGGGAGGGACTTCATCAGGAACTGTAGTGACAGACAATGGGGAATGGCTTCAAACTGACAGAGAGGAGGTTTAGATTAGACATATGGAAGAAATTGTTCCCTGTGAGGGTGGTGAGGCCCTGGCACAGGGTGCCCAGAGAAGCTGTGGCTGCCCTGGAAGTGTCCAAGGCCAGGTTGGACAGGGTTTGAAGTACCCTGGGACAGTGGGAGGTGTCCCTGCCTGTGGCAGGGGTGGCACTGGATTCTGTGATTCCGTGATCCTAATTTACCAGAAAGCACCATCAAAATTTCACAAAACCATCAGTCAGAACTGTTTTAATGGTTTAGGGGTTTGGGCAGCTTTAAAAACACATTTCAGTATCCTCCTTGTAAAAGCATTTCTGTTTATGTAAATGATTTAAATTGCTGTGGGCATTTTAAGGACAGTGGAGACCAGTTCTACAAGACAACCTTGGCTACAAGAGATGCTCGTGTTCTTCCAACAGGGCTTTTTAGTAAGATTTCATCGGACATGAAGGGTTGTAGCTGGTTAACAGAAATAACATTAATTTAAGTGGACTTTGCATTATTTATTTTAGAAGTAAAGAGTGTCTTTTATCTGTACACCCACATGCTTTAAATGCAGTCTGTAATAAGTTGCATAAATTTTGCACGTCACACTGATGTCCATGTAATAAATTGTTGAGTGACCTGTTCTCTTCCCACCAGTTCTCCCCCAGGCTTATTCCGACATTCCAAACCTCTGAGATCCTCATGTGTAACTGTGTTACAGGGAAAAAAATAACATGAAAGAAATCCAAGCTCAGTAATTGGATGAATGCTTCCTCCCTTTCCTAGATGAGAATTTCCCCCACCAAAATTAAACCGGCCCAGGCAGATGTAAGATGGGAAAAGTGCAGTCTGAAGAAGTGGGAGACTCAAATTCCGCTATCCTTAAGAACTGACAAAACTCAGGAGCTTCAAAGCATTGAATGGAAGCAATTTTTGGCTTCCTAAATGGAAGTACTGGTTTAGTGCTGATTGATCTCAAGACAAGGTATGTCAAAATCACAACATCAGTAAGGATAATGTTATTATCGGGATAATAATCACAAATACAATTCTAAATTATTTGGTTTCTTAATTTCCCTCTGTGTCTTTGTGATAGGATTCATGGTAACCTCAGAAACCCGCTTCTCTAGGATGAGAGCTGCAATAAACAGCTGGTCCTTTATTCTTTGAAGAGGACATTTTCTTAGCTATTTCTGGAATACTTCCACAGAGGAGCTAAAATAAACCAGGTCCAGTTAATACACCTGCAAAAACTGGGTCTAAAACCACCCCCATGCACCTTGGAGCTGTGAGCTTTCCCTGCAGACAGCCTCAAGCCAGGCTCCAGTGGGGATGAATCCAGCACTGACACCAGGCCTCATCCCCTGACTAACCTGGGACTGGCACCACATTATCCATCATCCCTGGCCTGGAATTGTGGAGTGTCAATACAGCTGTTTTTCAAAAGTGTTCGTTCTGACTGTTGACTTTTCCACCAGCAGATACTATTTTCACTCAAATTTGCTCTTTTTCCATGTAAAGAAACATCTATTAATGTATATGTGTATATATATATATATATATATATATATATATATATATGTGTTTCTTTCCAAGACTGGAAAATTTTTCTTTTGCCAAGAGAAAGGACAGTGAATCATTGTCCAGAACAACTCTGCTAATCCATGTAAAACCCATGGCACCACCTGCACTTCTTCAGCCATACATACTCCAGTTTTCCTTGAAACAACATCATCAGAAAAGCAAACTCACAGTGCTAGAAGGTGATCTTGTTTCCTCCTTGTCTGGCTTCAGCTCAAACATCTTTTTGTGTTTGGCAGAAGCTGTTTCTTTCTCTGAAAGATTCCAAGCAGATAATGGATAATGACCACTTCTCATTCCTCCTTCTCCAAGATGTCGAACTGCATTAAGCACCCACAGACAAATCTTAACCTGGCTCTTTGTAGGAGTGCAGAGCTACACTTTCCTCCCAGTTTGAAAATCAGCTGAAGAGAGAAACTGGCAGGTGAGGGAAAAATAGTTCCCTACTCCATTGCATAACTCTTTATTAAAGACATTTTGGAATTTAATAGGATTAAAACCAATAGAGCACTCTGGAAAAGCAATTGAGTTCCATGGAAAGAACTCTCAAAATATGAAATTTGTCAATTTCAGAGTTTTTAAAGCTATGTTCAGAATTTCTGTACCGCAGAAATAACTTCCTGTTAAGTTCCCCAAGATGGAAGGAGAACACAGGGAAAGGTTCCTGAATCTGGCACAGAGAGGACCTGGTCCTGAATGATGGATGGAAGGGACAAAAAGTCCTGGTATTGAGTTGTAGTTCCAAAGCCAGATGCAGCCTGAGGGAGATTTGGATGTCCTCAGAGCAGGCTGAAGATGCTCAGTTTCCTCTTTGCTGGGAGGCCAGTTCATTATTTTGGATAATCGGGCATTTTTTGCACCTTTTGCTGCTGTTGCTCTTTACCATCACACCCATACTCCGTTTACAGTGGCTCAGTGTGGATAACCATCATGGTGATGAATTTTGTGTTCAAAACAATTTGGTACCTTAAAGGAGGGATTTTTCCCAATATTCCTTTGCCCCTTTTTTTCCTAGGAATTTATTTTTCAAGTAGCTACAGCAGCTGATACCAAGGCATGAATTCCTGCCTCTTGCAGGGTAGGAGAGGGAACGCCCACCACCATCCAATGCAGGAGGACAGGAGCAGCTTCTGGAAGGAAAAGAGTGGCTTCCACACTGACTGAATTCTACCACACAAAGGCAATTCCATGAAGCCATAACTATTATTTATATACGATGCTGAAATGAAGCAATTTGGGGCTTTCATTTTGTTGTACTTTAATTAGACTTGTATTATAAAGTTTTCTATTAAATATCCAATTTCCTACTGGTTAAGAAGGCAAAATACCCCTGAGTTTCAGTGGGGCCCTTAGCAGCACAGAGAGAACAGATTATGTCCTTTGCACTTCATCCTGCACAGTTATGAGCCAAATGATCCGTGGCTGGAGCACACGTGCAGGGAGCTGCTTGTGAGTGACCCATGAACTCAAACCCAATAACAAAACAGGAAAAAAACCAACATAGGCAAAAAGAGAGGTGAGCTGATGTGAGCTGCTGAGCTGACAGTGCAGAGGAGGGATGGAATTATCATGGACTTTTTTCTTGAATCATTTTCCTTAAGGATAGCGTTGTTTGCATTGGCAGTTATGGAATAAAAAGCAGCTCCAGCCATCCTTGCCATGCTCTGGATTCAGTCAGTTCCAACCCCACCATGCTTGGAGCCAACAGTCCCAGTTCCTCACACGAGGGCTCTGTGCCTCTCGTTAAAAATACTTGCTATTTTCCACAAACTCCTGGAACTGACAATGCCATTGTTACAACCAGCTGATGGTGTTTGGTGATCTCCAGATTGTATTTCCAGCTAAAATGCTCCTAAAGAACGTTGTGACTGCAAAGAGCTCAACCTCCCCCTTGCCCCAGCACCCCAGCTGCCCTCCCTCACACCAAACTCCCATCCTGGCCTCAGCAGGTGAAGTTTGGGGCAGGTGTCAGACAGCCACACATCCCCAGACCATCACTGTGAGCTCTACTCAGCTCCTGGTGCAGGCACGAAGGCTGCTCTCCAATGTGAGCACAGCCTGAAAAATTCAAGGGATATGGTAGCAGCAAATATGTTTTCCTCATTAGTCATCTTAATTGCACCAGTGTAAATCACTTTGCTGATGAAAACAGAAGTCTGAAACTTTTGTCTCCCTTTGCCTTTCTTCTGTTTTCTCTTGTCCTATTTATTGTCGTGGAAAACAGCAGAGTGGCTTTGTAAATTTATAGATTACTTCATTTAAAATCCAAGTTTCAAATTATGTTTTCCCTCTTTCATTATCCTAGGTTGCCCTAAGTACCAATATAAATTTCCTTCAATGGCATGAGCTACCAATCAGAACCACAAAAAAATATATATCTATAGAAATTGAAATTGTAATGAGTCTTACCAGTGTATTGCTAACACTTTGGTTCATTTGATATGAACTTTGTTTTTTTAAAGTACCACATGGTAAGGCTTTGAAACTTCAGTTTGTAAAAAAAAATTGTAACAGCCTTACAGCCTTTGAAGTCACTACTGATATAACTCTGAACAGATCCATTCAAGTTCAACTAACATCAGACAAATGTTTAGTGTATCAGAGGAAGCCACAAAAGCAAGGATTTCATCAATATTTCACAACAGCCTCAGGGAAACTGTAGATTGCAATGCTGTAGGGCAGCTAATGGAATTACACACAAGGGTTTTGTACATTTAAAATAAGCAGCTACTAAAAAAATTACCCTTCAGTTTGATAGAAACTGTATAAAACTGCAGATGGGAAACAATTAAATAGCTACCAACATTTATCCATGTCAGCCTGATAGGTCATTTAATAACAGGTATTTCTTTCCTCCTTTCTTTTTTTCCTGGTAGGGCAATAATAAAGATTAACATTTATGAAAAGTAGCATAAAATATAGTGCAGCCAAATGAATAATTAAAGATGCTTCTGAAGAATTTGTTTGCTATTGTATGGCCGTGAAGACTGCTCTTCAGTAATGAAGTACATTTATATTAACTACAATTATAAATAGAAAGAAGATGAGGATTATGTTTATGGACACTTGCTTGTTATACTAAAAAAATAAATCTTTGGCTTGTTTCTATTGAATCCATGGCTTATCTCATGGACAGCACATTCTCCTTGAGGAGAGTTGGGCCTGGCTTGGATCATGTGGGTGCACGTGGAGGAGGACACAGGACATGCAATAAACCCTGAGAGATCAGTGACCAACACTTTCCCTGGAGAGGCTCTTGGGCAGAGAGGAGAATTCAGCCCATGAAATCCCAATGTTTATTCTAAAAACAGATCCACAGAATCATATTCCTTTTCATTGCTATGTTCATGCCCTTCATACAGCTGGGTTTGGGTGTTTAGGTTGGGAAATTGCTGTTTCTGTTAATAACTGATGCACAGGACAATGGGAGACACAAATCACTTCATTACCATTTCTAAAAGGCTGCTTATTTCTTGGCCACTCCAACTCAAAACAGACCAGCTGGGCTAAATCCAACAGAGTACCCAGTCTCACAAAGAAGGTGTTAAGACCCAGTTCAAGAAAGCTCCTAAACTTGTGTCCCTTTTGGGGTAAGAGCAGTAAGTATCACAGAAAATCCAGAGCTCCCTGAGGACTCAGCTGGTGATCCTGTGATGGTTAGAGATGCAGCCAGCAGCACTTCCCCCGTGCTTTACTAAAGCTCAGAATTCCTGCACAGCTGAAGATGCTGCATAAAAGACAAGCTCCTTGCAATAGAGTGTTGCCCAGCACCTTCTATCGGAGCTGATTTTAGAAAATATGAATAAGGCTTTAAAAGTGCACTACTGTAAGATTTGTCTAAAGAGCAGTGGGCCTTTGGATTTTCCTTTTGGATACACAGGGCCAGTGCAGCTCCAGTAAGATCTGCTTTAAGCCAGAATGCCAGTAATACTCATAAATCCGTGCTGGTTACTCGGAGCTAGTTAAACGCTGTGGCATCATTTCTCTCTCAACATCTCCTTAGATAAGGTACATAAGTAGAAAGTGGGAGTATAATGAAATCCATCTTCCTCATCTTCTTGCTTTGTTTTGATCTTGCATTCCAGGCAATAAAAAACTGCAAATAATTTTGAAGTGTGAATTTTCCCTTGCCGGGATCGCGGCATTAAAGGAAGAATACACAGATCATCAAGTGGCTGATTTCCCTCTTTATTTTCCTTTCAGGAACATCCTGCTGCACATGGTGGTCCAAATGAATACTCTGCTTCTTTGGTGACAAATATTATGGCCAGCAAACATTGACTTTTGACCATTAGGCTTGCCTGCACTTATAGCCACATCACCATCAGAGCACTAAGGCAGCATGAAGGTCATTACCCCCGACAGCATCTTCTTTCCACCAACTTCTCAGAGATGTAAGCAATAAGCACTTGCAAGAGATTGATATGATACTTTGTGAGTAATTTGGATGAACTATAACACTAACCCAGTAAAGTATTATAATTTTAAATGTGTCCAGAAAATAATTGAAATTCTGGTTTAGCTTCATGATAATGCACAGCGCTGGGTATATTTAACAGCTGACTAGTTTAGCATGAATATTGCTTTACAAATGAGGTCATATTGTTTTTAAGAAACAATATTGCTATCAAACATGTTTAGGAGGAAAAGCAAGAGATTATGAGTACACTTTTAACCTTTCTGTCTCTTTCTATATCTGTTTACTATGGTGATTTAGGTGCTCAGTGTTGTTTGAAGGCAAACATAGAAGGTTCTGGCATTTAAAGAGATCCAGTAATGAGCAACTGGCAGTCAGATTCTTTCTTATTATTACTCTGTCACAAAATCTCTGTTCTACATCACTCCATCTTTGCAACACCAGCCAGAGATGAGAAAGGTCAAAACATCTCCTTCAGACGTGCAGTCACAACACCCAACAGCCGGAATCCAGCCCATGCTGCGGGAGAGAACAGAGCCACAGGTAACAAACAGAGTTTCACTGGAGCAAAGCTTTTCCAGGGGCAGAGTGGGATCACCACCGACTTTGTGTTCCTTTGCAGAAGGAGGAATACCTAAACAAGCCACCCAAAAGAGCATTTAACACAAAATATGTACAATTACCATTCACCTCTAAAATATTTGGATATTTCTCTGCCAGGAAAGGGGCACACAGAGGGTCTCATCCTGCTTTTCCTGGCTCGTTGCAGCCAACAGTGCCAAGGCTGCAGCAACTGTGAGAAGAATCAGCCTGTGATCCTTTGAAATCCCTTTCAAAATGGAAAAACTTTAAGGTCCTGCCTGAAATATTCTGTCTGAGAGGCACAGTCTCAGGTGGTTCTGGGAGCACGAACTTGCAACCAGTTTTGCCTGGAGTTTGGAGGAATCATCTAACACTTTCTTAATTAACAGTGTAAATACACTGCATGGTTATTATTACCTCTGTTATTTCTTTATTGATTTATTTATTTATTTGCTCTTTTGTTATTTACTGCCTCCAAAACCAGCACTGCCCTGCCAAAATCTTTTACCAACATGGAATAAAATCCTTCTTTCCCACCAAATCTCCCTGTTTTGGTACACTCCAGCACCTTCCTCTCTCTTTCCACACAATCTGGGATGCTGCCCCACAGTTTCCTTGCAGATATAAAAACCTTTTCATGGTAAGAATTCTAATAATTATCAGTAGTAAAATTAGTCCTGTTGGCTCCATTCTGCAAAGAAACTTGGGCAAAACAAATCAATCCATGTCAAAAGGAAAAACTCCCAACTGATATGGAAAATCAATCCAGAGCCCCAGTATCTATCAAGATTCATAAAACAACGGGAAATTTCAAGGGAAAAAAAAAGAAAAATGATTGAAACCCAAATATTAGGCTGTGTTCTTTTAAATTGGGTCTCAAATGATCCAAGGAAGGGTTGAGAGCCAGGGCCAGTGCACAGATCATTTACAGACCATAATCACCCCAGTCTCAGTCTGCATTCCTGCCCTGTCCTAAGTGATATCTGACATTTATCACATGGGACAGAGCATGAAAAAAGAGGCAGCAACAACAGGAGGCTGCAGCTGCAGGGGCTCAGCTTTTCCTGAATCTCAGCACGAAATAAAAACTCTGAGTTATGGGCAAAAACTCCAATAATCCGAGAGGTCATTACTGACAGAAACAACTTCTTCAGCACAGGTACCATGATGTCACCTCTGCTGAAGAGGGGGACCTCAGTGGGTACACAAAAGCCATTTATTATATCCAGCAGAACTGGATCTGAGGCCTGCACGAGTTCACAGAATACTCCAGTGGTCAAAAATCCAGGCTCTGAAGTTCTGAAAGAGCTGAAAGGATGGATTAACTACAACCCAACTCTCTACTACCCAACTCTATACCAGAATAAAAGACTTTATGCAAAACTTCATGAACTTCCTCCCTTTTTTTTTCTGGGGCTTCACTCAAACTGGGAAGGAAAAGCAACAGAGGGCATCTGACCTCTACCAAATGCTCAGAATACTGACTTTAAAAGATGAATTGCTGCTGCTGGCAAGTCCAAAAATTTATTAAAAGCCATTTAAAAAGGGGCTATTTAAAAAATGTTTACAGAATTAAAACACATTTATTACTTTTCTAGTAATCCCAAGGGTAAGTGCAGAATTTTCAAGTGATTAAATCCACATAAAAAGCAAAATTCTCCATTTTTGTTTTAATTTCTCCTTCCTCCATTTCACTGCTTCCAGGCATCAGCATTCAACTGGGACACAATCCCTGGAGCTCTGCACTTGGGCAGAGGAGCAAACGGACCTGAGGTGTTAATTAGGGCATCACTTTATGTCTGTGTGGCATCATTTATTTCCTGGGAAGGGCCCATGCCAGGTCAGGATCAACACTTTGAGCAGCCAATCCATCAGGTGGGAGCAGGTGGCAGGGGAGGTGTAAGGAATGGCTGGAAAAGGAGGAAAAACTGAAATGGATGGAAGTGGGAAAGTAATAAGAAAGTGATCAGTGCAAGTGCAAGCACCAGGAAATAAATCAATCAAAGCAGTGCAGAGCAGAGCTCACTCTGAGAGGGTTCCCTTCAACGTGAGCAGGGCTTTAACCTCTACAGCAGCACGTGAGTCTGAAAGGTTTTCCCTCAAAATTCTCCTGGGAATCAGGAGGATGAGCAGAGCAGGATTATTGTCAGGGCATTTGGAGAGAATCAGAGAGAAAGCCCAGTCTGCTTTCTGAGAGATGCAGGGAGAGGTTGGGACAAGAAAGCATTACAGGAATTCTGGACATTGCATTTCCACCCATGATCCAACTGTGTTTATTCTGTGCGAATGTGGCCCAGGATCTGCACTCAGGTTTTGACCAGACCCCTGGAGCAATAATTGAAATAAGAAATAGAGTGGGAAGTGCACAGTGTTATAATAAAAGACACACACACTAACTTGACTTCCTGAACAGAAACCCACCCAGTAATTTTACTGGGGCTTATTGGATTCAAACCAGGAAAATCCGTTTGCTACCAAGAATCTGATTATTCATGACAAAAAATCTCGTGCACCTTATCTAGCACAAGTTTTGTACTGAGTGCTGATAATGTGAAAGCAAAACTTGTAATTGATGCTGTTTTTATCAGTGGGAGCTGTGGAAGTGGAGTTCTGCACAGCTTTTTGACAACACACGAGGATACTCTGGCTGTGGACACCAAGCCCTACTTGATTTGCTAAGTAGAGAAAGTCTCTTAGGATTTTATGGGTAAAGTTGATTTGGAGCTATAAAATTGAAGCATTTATTACAGACCAGAGGCCAACAACACTTCATTACAGACTGTCTAAACACTTTCAGTTTATCCACTAGCTTCAAATCCAAACAATACTTCCCTTTCAAAGCATTTCTGCCTGATTTTCTTTCTCTTTCTACCAGCAGTAACACCTTAAAAAATGCATTTTTAATGTGTTTATCAATCTCTGCTAAAATTTAAATGAAGCCAAAGCCTGCCACAGATTTAGCCAATACCTGCACAAGGTTTGTCTTGAACAACTCCCAGTTCTCCTTGTCTACATGGGTAATTGCTGTACATATCCACCAATGCACAGCTGGAATTTGACCAGTCTGTATCTGAATTTTGAACTTTTGGAATTTTATTTTATTTTATTTTAATTATACTGCCAGTTCACTACTCCTTCTGTGCAGTCAGTTCCCTCACACTGACTGCAAATGGGTTGTACAAACAAAGAGAGAAAAACATGTTTAAAGGAAGAGGTTTCAGAAAGACTGAAACTGCTTTTAATCCATTATTTAAGAATTCACCATGTTTTAGTCTCTGCCCCTTTCAAACAAGTCTTTAAACACTCAATGAGAGGAAAAGCAGCCAAAAGTGTCAGGGGCAGCTTGTTTCCACCAACTCTTGTGGTCTATGGAGCTCCATGCACTGAGGAGAGAAGCCTGACTCTGAAGGGTTTCACTTCTAATAATTTTTCAGATGTTAATGAAATATTAACGTTTCCATATTCAATAAGCTGAATTTCTTACTGGTTTAACTCTTCTGAAGCAAAAGGATTTAGAGAGAGGAAGAATTGGCTCACTGTTTTATTTTTCTTGGCTCTCTTTCATTCCTAGTGCTGTTTTTGTCTGATGGGCACCTACAGATCACAGGATCAGAGAAACATTGAGGCTGGAAAAGACATCCATGGACATTGAGCCCAATCATTAATTCCAGCAAAGATTTTTTTGAGGCATTAATTCCGTTTTATGGAAAGCAAAATGTTGCCAGTACTTTGGAAATGAAACAGTGAATTCCCACTTCACCTCCTCAGTTATCATGAATCTAAAAAAAAAAGGATAAGACGATTTCCCATATTATTTCCCAATTTGTTCATCCTCTTGTGGCTGAGGGACAACCTCTCATATGAAATTCATCTTCCTCCCAACACAATTCAGTCTCCTCCACCAGTATCAGCTTCCCCAAGGTGGTTTCACCACTGCCTTTTCTTTCTTCCTCTATGAGCAGCCTCATTTTTTGCCTTTTCTCCTTGACACTGGTAAAATGCTGGTGTTGGAGGAAGTGGACAATTAAAGGTCAAAAACTCAAGTGTTTTTCTGTTCCACCCTGCATAAACCCATTTCTGTCAGGGAGGCAATCATGTCTGCAAATGCACTTTACGGGGCTGAAATCTGTTTCTCAACTTAAACCATGTAACATTTAAATATCAAAAACTTTGTTTTCTAATGAGCAAAGTATTGAGGGGGGAGAAATGAATTATATGCTTGATGTATACTGAAGGCTGGGAAAATTAAGGCCATTTCCCATGGTGAGAATGCAGTGATTTCAGTTTGCGAGAATAAATTAAACCTTTGGGAGAATTTGTCTTCCATTAAATTGAACAGCTAAACAGGCGCAGAAGATTTTAATGTCACCACCAGCAAACCCCAAAGGTTGCGAAAAGAAAAAGAAACAGTGTTTTCTTGTTTGGAAGTTCTCTGTCTCTCTACCTAAGAAAAGATGCAAACTGTAAATGTATGTTGAGACACAAAGACTCTTAAAGATCATAATTCCATTCCTATACCATATGCTATTAATGTCTGTCAACACTGTTTAGCCAGCAACTGCTGACAGAACCATATTTGCTATCTAAATACATCATAAATAAATCAGTAATGAACTGCTTTAGTAAACCTTCTGCACTGATTGGAAATACAGATCGGGTAAACAAACTCTGGGGATAGCATTTTGCAGCTCCAAGTACATACAAGTGTTTAATGTCAGTGACAAAGTCACTCACACCTCCCTCTCTGCAAGGCACGAGGCGGGGAAAGAAAATCCTAAGGATGGCAAAAGTGTTTAATCAATTGTAGCAAATGTACCTGTCAGCATTCATCATATTACCTCTGCCAGGGCTTTTTTTACCTGATGCAAATCTCAGAAAAGGGACTTTCAGCTGGGAACAAAACCAAACCCTGGGCTCAGTGCTGGTCCCTGGGCTAAGGAGAGGTCCCCACACCTGGCTGAGCCCCCCTGGCTTTCCCAGGCAGACCTGAGCCAGCACAGCCTCCTCTCACTTCCTGCCAAGCAAAAGAGCAGATTTTGTTTTAAATATGAGCCTTTTTCAGGAAAAACCCAGGAGCCAGGAATGAATCTCCAAGAGGATTCCTGACCTGCTGCAGGTTAACTGAGAGTTTTGCACTGCAGAGTTTCTGCTGCTTTTGAAGGGAAAAATGCACATTTGTGCCAGAACTGGGCTTTGAGAGGTAGAATACACTGAAATCAAAAACTTCAAGTACTTTGTGAATGTACAAGATAAAAAATAGTAGGAAACATTCCCCTGTTTGTTCAAGCAAGACCTATCAAATGTTACCTGGACAAAAAGGAACTGTTTGGTGGAGAGGGGCTGGAACTGGAATTCTCTCATAGGTGGAATACTGAGAGACAGGAATTAGTAGTAATGTTGTCTGTTAGATGTAAAAAAAAAAATCCACCAACACCATAAAATTGTAACCCAATAAATATTTCCAGTCTTCCCAACTCTTTTTTGACACAGGTTTTTTTAAAGTTACTTTCTGACAGCTTTCTGGTAATTAGACACCACAGCCTTATATCAGAAGAACAGTCTTAATTAAGGCTGAAGAGAGATGCTAAAATTATAATTTCCTCTATGCTATATTTTAGCAGCAGAAATTCTTGGAGATCCCTGTGGGCTGAGACTTTAGTCCAGAATAAAACAAGTGCTAATTTATCATGATGTTCGCAATGGATGATATTTTAAAAAATAGAATTGATCTCTATGGATGGAGCATGGAAAGTTTCTCTTGATGCCATCAGACAATTGAATTGTCCTTTGTTTCCCCCAAGTTCACAGCCTGATGCTGTGTAAGATGCAGAAAAGGCCCTGTTTACAAATTCAGGGCTGCCAAGTCTCAGAAGCAGTGGCAGGTGTTATCCTTTACAGCAGGAACGGGCTCCGAGCAGCTCCCTGTGCCCTTCCAGAGGGATGGAATGGGATCCATCCTCCTTCCCCTGCTGCTCTGCCCTCGCTGCCCACCTGGAGCTGGGTGAGCAGTGCCCTGGGAAAGGAAAGGAGCCTGAGCTAAAAGGAGCACAGCTCTGTGAGGGAAGAAGGGTAGAATCTCATCTTCCAATAAATCAAGATATAAATTTAAATTATGAGCACCTTAAGAAGACGGAGGTTCATGCAAAAGAATACAGTGTAAGACAAGGTTCCCTCTGGTGTCATTTGTTTTTGTGACAAGCTGCAGAGATTGCTGCAATAGAAGAAGTCCCAAGCTCCTAAATACCATCTCAAGTAGAGTTCATGTAAAAAAGAAGAGAAGCGGCACCGTCTGGATGATAAACATTCATATTTTACAACCTTTCAGTTTATTTACTGATATATCTTTTTCTAACTATATTTGTTGTTTGTATCAGCTTGCCTAGGCAAAACAGAGCCATACATAATTCAGGGCTAAAATTGCCATCAAGTCATTGCAGGATCTAAACAAATAGACCCCAAACGTGTATTTTTCATTAATAACCCTCCATTACCAAGTTCCGACACTTGGAGCCAAAAATTAAATAAATAAAATGGCAAGATAAAAAAGAAAGACACCTCATTATTTAATGCCAGTCTCCCTGGCTTTGTGCTGGGAGCAGGTGGAGGCATTGTCTCGGAGTTGGTGCTTCATGTGACCTGGGAGCAGTGGCCAGGGCTGGCAGGGGACAGCACAGAGGAGCCATCAGCCACTTGGCCAAAGCTGTCACCAGCCCTCACGCCTGCAAGACAAGGCTAAGTGTGGAGGCTCCCATGCCACTTACACATTTCATTTTTTGCTGTCTTCCTGTCCAAAAAAAGAAAGAAAAGGGAAAAAAATTTTAAAAAAGAGGGGGTGGAGTGGGGAAAAGGAGAGAGAAGAAAAGGAGCTGTTAATTTCGAGCTGAAAATAGCAGCTGCTAATGGGCTTTTGCACTCCTTCGGTAGACGCTGCAAGGTCGTGGTCAGCAGTAGCCTGTGATTGATTCTAAAGAGAAGCTCGGCTCATGTCTGTAATGGACATTAAAAAATCTGAAAGGAGCTCAAAAGGGAAAACAAAAAGGTGACACATTTTATGGAGCCCTGAAGTCCTCCAGGCTCTCAGGTTGAACTTGGAGGGTGGAGTCATGCCCTGCTTTTTTAATTGTCCCTCATAATAATTATTGCATTACAAGGAACAATTAATGGTGTAGATTAGTCTAACTTCATCAATTTTATGGCCATTTTATTGCTCTTTCTTGCAGCCGTGAGAGGCAGAGCCCGCCTCCTCCATCCCCGTGTGTAAAGGGTTAAATGAGATGAGTGACAGCCTTTCTGCATGATTTACAACTTGGAGCCCTGTAGTGAAACCAGCGCTTGATGGATGATCCTGAAAGACGGAGACTAACCATAAATCATGTCTTTGAATCATTGACAAAGATAAAGGAGAGAAAGAAAAAGCACTGGCATTGACATTCATTCTCCCAATAATGTACATTGACTAGTTACAATACAGAGCCTTAATTAAAAAAGCGAACTCCAAGTAGTCACCTCAGTGCAGGCAACGGCTCCGGCAGCCGCATGGAAATCACAAATAGAAGTTCCAGCCGCATCCTCGAGAGAGAGGTTACCTCGCTGGGAGAAGCGCTGGGATGTGCTCTTGGCACAGCCCTGATGTGGAAACAAAACCCACTAAACCCCGCTCGTAACCTCCTCGGTATTTGGCACCCAGCTTTCCTCTTTTGTGCCTGTTCTTAATTTCAGCTCAGTGTCAGAGCCCCCCGCCCAGGCAAGGTGAGAGCTGTTGTTTGAGGCACTGGCTGTGCGATGCAGAGATGCCAATCTCCGCAGGCAAAACAAAGGAAGGGCTATTATTATCTCTGCTCCCGGGGAAATACAGGGATTGTTCCCGGAGATCTGGGATGAAGGGCTTGGGAAAGGGGAATGTGTTTGTATGTCGTGATAGGTCTGGGACAGAAAGGTGCTGGAGTCAATAGGGAAGCACATCCATCCACGGTCCCCAAATTTATGGTAGGGATGAGAAGAAAGCTCACATTCCCTAGGGAAGAGATCACAGGTCAACCTCAGGTGCCACTTGTGCCCACTCACACAGAGGGATGCCCGACCTGCCCATCTGCAAACATCAGCAGCACTGGAATTATTTCCTTCCCAAAAGCAGAGCTACCACCTCTCCTTTCAGAGCTGGCACGTTTAATATTGCACAAGAAGTGAGAGAAAATCCCAAAAAGCAGCTTCCAAGAGACAAAAGAGATGCATAGAAATCTCTATGGAGAGAAGAGAGGGCCTAGAGATGCTCGTTCCCTGCTGTGATAATCCTTTCAAAAGAAAGTCACAGATCTGACAAGTTCATGTGCTCACGTGAGAGTAAACACCAGGGAATGAACTCCCAACTTTTCCAAGTCTTGTGCCTTTCCCAAATCTTTCCGATTTGTCAAGCATTTAATCCTCATGGTTTCAAGAAAATATTGGGATTTCACACATGGCAAAACTCAATTATAAAAACAAAACAAAAGAGGACAAGCAGCGCTAAGCAGGTTTTTGTTGGTTTGTCGGTTAAGGAAAGCAGCTTCTACCAGAGGGAACAACTCCCTGAACAGCTGAGGAGGCACAACAGGGCATATTTTAGAAGGCACAACAATCATAATAAATTCCCTTTATTTATTTGCACATATTATTTCTCATTCTTCTCTCTGCCTGGCCTTAGCTCTCCTTCTTCTCTACTCCTTTCCCAGTCCTTCAGGTGATTATGAATATTTTTATGTGCCTATTATCTGTACAGAAAAGTGAAGGACTTCACAAACATGAGCACCCCTGTGCTCAACAGCAGCAACAAAGCCAAAGAGGTACATCGTAAAAATTATTTGATGATGTTCAGCTCCTTATTTACAATTTGCAAGTTTCCTTCAGCACAGTATTTGTAATTCAAAAATTTCTTCTGCAAATGATTCTTAGTGCCAGCAGCATTTTGATGCAGGTTCACTTGGAGCAGGTACACAGGAGGTTTTTCCCCTGGATCGCATGAAATACAGCTTGGTTTCAAATTTCTAAAGCAAATGTGTTGTCATGTTGGACTGATTTGATCTGTCATTTGTTTTCCTTAAGTATTTGCTGCAGTTTATTTTTCCAATAAACATTTCTATTATAAACAATTTCCTCAGTTATTTACCAGTGGTTAGAGGGGAAAGAACACAGTCACTTATTTGAACCTGTTTATAAACTCAAGAGGATAGGCATTGCCTCCTTCCCTTCCACTCTGTCCCCTGTCCTTTCCTCAGTTTTTGGTTTGAATTCCTCCTCTAGGTTACAAAAAAATGTCAGTAGCTCCTGAGAAAGCTAGAATAGATTGAATAGAATATATTGCTGGAGTGAAAAAAAACGGCATGAAGCTGTGCCAGGGGAAGTTTGGGCTGGATATCAGGGAAAGGTTCTTCCCCCAGCGGGTGCTGGGCACTGCCCAGGGAATGGTCCCAGCCCCGAGGCTGCCAGAGCTCCAGGAGCATTTGGACAGTGCTGCCAGGGATGCCCAGGGTGGGGTTGTTGGGGGGTCTGTGCAGGGCCAGGGGCTGGACTGGATGAACCTTCTGGGTCCCTTCCAGCTCAGGATATTCCATGATTCTATGAAATTGTCAAACTTGGGAAAATTACCCTGTATCTTTTCTTTTAAGAAAGAAAAAAGTAAGGCAGAGAAGAACTGAAATTCAGATTTTTGTCTGGAAACACAAGAGTACCTGGAAAGTAACAGGTTTAGAAGTAGAGGGATAAGAGGTGACAGCAACTGAACTCAGGGGTATCCAGGTTCAGCCTCTGCCAGTTTCCCTCGTCATAATTCCCATGCCAGAGGACCAACACCCCACCTTTTAATACCACTGAGCACCACAGGAAATCAAAATCCAACCAAGTGCTCCCTAATTAATCCACAGTGAATGGTTCACACGAAGGCTAATCACAATGGCAATATTTCCAGTCCCTGGAAAAGTCACATTTGGGCCAGAGCAGAGCGCCTGATTTCGGTTTGCTCCTTTCACGGAGCTAAAGTGGCCTGATTTCCAATGCAGCTGGCTGGGTGAAGGAGCACAGCTATACTAATTACATCATTTTGCTAAATCTTGAGGTGATAAAGAAGACAGACATTCAGCTGCCACGGGAAATGACCCTGAAACCAAGTGAGATGTTCCACTAAGAAGCAAATACACCTTTGTTGCAAAGTGCTGCAGAGGCCCAGCAGAGGATGTTACTGAGGGCTGCTCTCAAGGAGTGTGTGTGTGTTGTACCCCCAGAGACTGTGGCAGTTAGCTCAGGGATCAGCTTCGAGAGGATTTGGGATGGCAGTAAGTCACTCCTGATTCCCAGGAATGCAGCTCACAGGCCAGGTTGGGATGGGAGGGAAAATAACTCCCTTGATGCCAGACTGAGGGTGAAATGCTCTTTCAGAGGCGCCTGGGAAATGCCTCCTGAGGTTACGGCAGTGGAGTTACAGGCCTGGACATGACCCAGGGCGTGTGAGGAGAGCGCTGGCTCTGGGACAGGCACAGCTCCAGCCCTGGATCCTCCAGATGTGCCCAAGGGGGGCAGTTTGCAGTTTGCTGTGCCCCAGATGTGCCCAAGGAGGGCGGTTTGCAGTTTGCTGTGCCCTGGCTCTCCGCTTTGAGCAGGTCTATCCCAGGAGCTTCCACGGACCCACCTGGTAGATCCATCCCAGAGATTCTGTGCTGTCCCCTGTCCCCAAAGCACAGACGACCCATGGGCTGTAGGAAGAATTTGGTAGGCTTAGAGGCTACACAGGAGGGTTGGGGAGAGGGAAGAGTTAATACAATAGGTTTTGGCATTTGACAGAGAATACTTATGTTTAACCATTCATAGCTAAATCACATCAATTTAAGTGGATTCCATGTATTTCTGACTCTCACATTAATCTCTATGCAGAGAGAGTGTCTAAATATTTGTCTCCTTCAGTTCCGATATTGTAATTCTCTACCAAAACTAAGGGGAATCCCTTGGTGGGTTTTTTTTTTTTTCTTTTACCTCCTCTTCTTTTTCTTACCTTCTTCCCTTTATTTTCTGGTAGAAGAAAGTGGTGAAAGGCGTTGGACGATCATTTAAGGAAACAGGGATTTAATAAACCCCGTGTTTGGGTACATCACAGCTTTTATGTTGGCGCTGAACTCCACATACATTAAATCCACATCATCTATCAATCTTACAGTTGTGTGTCACTTATGAAAATCTACTGAGTATTGTTTTCATCTCGCCTTACAACAAGCAGCAAAGCCTCATGAATACTGAAGAGCACTGTAAATACTGCACATCTTTTATTTTTAAAGGCCTAGACAGTTTGGAATGGCGAGATTTCTTTGTTGAAAATTGCAGCTTAAAGCAATAATTCCTCGCTTCCCCATGCCCTGGTTTTGCCATCCTGTGTGCAAACAAGCAGAAGTGCTCTGGGTGTCATCAGAACACCTCCAGTGGTGCTGCTGCTGCTGCAGCCCCACCACGCCGGGGCTCAGCCTCTGCCAGCCATTAATCCAGCCCGAGCTTGGTTCAAGTGTGATATTATTATTCAAATTCCATCCCACTAGGAAGCAACCAGCTCTGAGATGTATCTATTCATTTCCACTGCTTTATTGAAATCTGACAACCTGCTTTTTCTACATTTTTGAATATTGCAACTTTATGACCACACACTGCCATCACCCTGTTCTTATTTGCCTCAATAGCCCTCAGTAGTGGATCTGCCATGGGCTGAATTTAATAGAACAATATTTTACTGTTAGACAGCACCTTTCATTTTGAAGAATAAAGCCTCATTGAAATTCAGTCATCTTTGGGGCCCAGAGAGGCACAGATTTTTGAGCAGGGATGTTTTGGCCAGGGACACAACCAGTCTGTTTGTGAGAAGAGTGCAAAGTGACCTTTAAAGCACACACAGCCCAACAGGAGGTGTGAGGTGTTACACAAAACACCACAACTGATGATTATCTGATCCTGTATGGGCTAGAAAAGGGGAGCCAGGTCTCCTGAGGTGATGTTACGCTGACAGACTACGAGCACAGCCCATTTGTTGGGCTGCATTTTACACAGAAACCTTCCTCTGGCAATGCTTTTCCAGGCACAATCAAAGAGAGGATCCAGATTTGACTAAACCTTCCCAAAGAGCCCCCAAAGCCAGGATTTGGCCCATGAGGGAGGGGGGATGTTCAGTGTGGTTCCTACTTTACAGAGACCCAATGTCTTCTGCATAGGTTTAACATTTTGTTGGTTTCTTTTCTATTTGCTCGTTGTCCTCGTTATCTTGTCAGTCCTACAAATGCACATCAACTTTTCCTGCAGATTATACAGCTTATCACAAGCTGAGAGCTAACAGAAATCTCACCGAGAACAGGGACTTGGGGAATCTTTGTGCTGCTTGTAGGACTAAGAATTGCAGGAGTGACTTCTAACCCTTCTGTTTGTTTTTATTTCCATGCCAGAAAAGGTAACTTCTGCTCTCCTACGGACACAAAGGCAGAGCTCCCCTGCCTTCAGTGCTGTGAGCTGTACTGGAGCTGCAGCTATTTTGGGGGTTGAACAGCCTTTTGTGATTTCTCTGAAAGAAGTGGTGGAATCAATCTGCTGCTACTTGTCCGAGCAATTCAGCTCCAGTGGCAGGATTAAGAGCTACCATTTCAATCTACTCCAGGCAGGAGCAGGGAGCAGTGTCTCATAGATTATCAGGTTAATGAAGGGTAGGTACTGAAGGCTCAAGAGCCAACCTGTAAAGACTCTTTGCTGCTGATTCAGAAGCACTGGAGGAGAGCTCCAAGCCTGCACTGAACACTCCCCCATCCAACCATGCTGGGAATGGGTGTGGAGTTATTGCAGCGGAGTTGTTAAACCAGGGAGAGAATCTCAGCGCATTCCACTGCCTACATTTGCTGATAAGCATTCACTTGGGACAGGTTTAGCAATTTAAGCAGACCTTGGTATTGCACCAGGCTAAACTCACACCATAGATTAAACCTGCCTGACTCAAGGGAATCAGAACATGAAACACCCACAGGTGTCATCTTGGTTTTGTGACCCAAAATGTGATAGGAGACATTCTGCCAAGCCAGGACATCACAGTATCTGTTACTGGGAAAGGAAGCACTCGCCACTTCCAGACTCCTGGTGGTTCCAGTGAAGTGGAACCCAGCTCCAGATCAACCCTGCAGTGTGAGTTTGACAAACAGATATGATTTCATAAAAGCACTACCAAAACCTCGGGAAATGTACATGATGCAGAAGGAAAGAATGCAGAGTGTGCTACCTCCCAGTCTGCCCAGTGCCGCAGACTCCCAGCACATTGCACAGCCTGGTTTGCAGAGCCTGGGGTGGGGCCATTTGCTGCATCTGAAAAGCAGACCTTTCATTTAGATCTGCAAAAAATTTGCAAGTTTGTAAATTCATCAAAGAAATCTAATCCACCTATTGTCTTCTGATCTCTCTGGTAAGAGCCTTCCATATGACTAGAACTGCTTTTAAGAGCACCACCCCTCCCCACCCCACCCCCCAGCATTTCCTGTCCTCTCACCTTAAAAAACAACCCTGAGAACTTTTCGACCAAGGCAGCCATGTGGAGCCAGAATTGTTTCAGATTTATCCAGGGCCTTTGCTCACATCCTGTCGGGTGTTAAAAATCCCTCAGCTGCTTTGCTAGGACCACCCGGCTAGTTCTGAACCACATCTGACAAAATGATACTGTTCACTTCCAGAACCCATCACACAGTTATTCTTGGATAAAAGGTAAAGCAAATAGCAGCCAACTGCTCAGTGCTGCAGAAACGAAGACCATCTAGCCATTTATCAAAGCTTCAGACAACCAGCTTGCTTTGAGCTCAGCCACCTCTCCCATTACAGCTTTAAACGATAACACGCCATAATATCAGAAATGACAAATGGAACCGGGGGCCCAACCTATACACAATCAATACCTGCTCTGAAATAAGAACCATCTTTAAAGTATTGACAAAGGCAGCAGCAATACGGATAAAACTGCAATTTTTCCTTGAATTGTTTGGTATGGCCACTGTCAACATTCATTTGTCCATGACATTCTTTTTTTTTTTTCCCTTCATGAGAGCAGCAAAACCCCAGGGTGTGCAAGTATTGTCAAGCCATTATAGTGGCCCTGTGTCTCCTGTTTATTGGAGGGTAAGAGGACAGGGCCGATTGCAAGTGACTTTGGCAGAGCTGCTGGGAGAAATCCTGCTTTACACTGAGAGAAATCAGAAAAATTTAAGATGTCATCAGCTTCATTCCTTTCCATGGGGCTCCTCCAGCTCTTGGGTTTATTTCAAACACACCCATTAACCCTCTACAAAAGCAGAATGGCCATTCTGTGTTGGGTCAGAAAGGCTGAAGGACTGATGGAGGAAGCACCTTGTGGGCTACTTCCACCTCCTGAGTTCAATAATAACAATAATACTTTGTACTTTTATAGCATCTCAGTGTTCACCACATTTCACAGACTCTATGAAGAATTAATAACAATCCAAAATGTTCTGCAAATGTTCCTATCCCCTTACAGATGGGGAGACTGAGCCAGCGCCAAGGCAAATGGCTTGGTGAAGGTCACGCAGGGCGCTGGAACAGGAACTCCTCCTGAGCCATCGTTGGAAGCACTGATCACTCCTCCTCTTCCACACCATTTGGCCAGGAAAAAGCAAGGGGTGAATAGATGAAGGTAACTTGTGAAGGGAGTATGTCACACACAGTTATCTCCAGATGATGTGTACAGCCAAGGAAGTATAAAAGAGGGGACTGGAGCTGCCACCAAGGAAACACAGAAATAGTCCCGAGTCTAGAAAGAGGGCAATGACTTTTGAGCCCTTTCTAGACAGAAGCAGCCATCCCTGGGCTTTCTTTACAGCCTCAGTGAAAGGAAAGCAAACAAGGAAATACATGTATGAGAGGGTTTGTGGTTACTAACTGGCCTGAGCTCATCACAGGAATAGAAAAGGTTTCAAACCTTTGTGATGCACAGAAAATGGGTCACACCATTGTGCACACCCAGAGTGGAAGGTGCATTTTCAGTGGCACTGGATAAATGGGCCCCTGACATTCATTCCAAAAGCAGCATCAGAAACAGCCACTTCCCTGGAAAATGATCATAAAGAGGGAAAGGCTGGCAGAGAAAAACTTAAAATAGGGGAATCCGAGGCCGGAAAAGCAACTTTCCAATGGCATATCTGCCAGCAAACTCTCTCCCAAACACATCCCAGGCCATATCCAGCCTGACTCCAGGACCCTGCAGGGTGCAGCCCCAGGCAGAGCTGCCAGGCTGGGAATCCCTGGGAGGCTCCAGTGGCTGAATCCCGACTGTCTCACAGCTGATGTGCAGCTTTGCTGGGTCCCTCTGTGCCAAATTGCCAGCTCCAGCTTACAAAGGGAAAGATCTGGCAAAGGGGCTGGATTTGCTCAGCAGTGCTTTGGGAACTTCAAACTGAAAATGAGTCAGAGAAGAGAAAGTGTGAACAAAGCAACAAAGGTAAAGGAGCAGCTGGAGATGAGCCAAGCTTTCCTGAAGGATACCCTAAAAAGTGCCACACATTGCTGAGTGAGTGGGACACAACTCAAGGAAAACCCTTTATATAGTAAGATCTTATAAAGAGTGGGAGAGGAGGGGCTCTGGGGCTTGGCGGTTAATGGAGTTTGGGCACAGAAACAAATCCATAGCTGGGGCCACTCACTTCCCTGCCATCCTGAAAAGTGGGAGTCAGTTTTTAAATAGCTTTGGCTAAGCCCTTGAAGTTTTTGGGTGGGAAATGGTTTTTACTATTGGTTGTCATTAGTGCCTGAGTAAGTAAACACACCCACTCCTGTTCTGGAGGCAGCGTGAAACAGGAGAGAACCTGCTACACGATTTCAGGAAAAACCGTGCCTGTCTCCAGCGTTTTACTCTTGCATGCAGTGCTGGTGGCTGCTCTATTCCGCAGGGATCCTCTCCGAAAGGCTTCAGTCTGTGCTGGGATTAGGCTGCTTTCTGCTTGGCTGAGTGACTTGCCTTGGATGAAGAACATGACAAGCAGGGTAGGAGGCACAGGATGCTCTACACATGTCCCCTCAGCTCCGGGTGTTTCCTCATGGAAAGGCACCAGCTGCCAGTGCCAGATCTGTGGCGGGAGCTGCGCTACGGAATCTGAGCGCCCTCGGAGCGCTCGTGTGGCCTGGAGAATGTGCTCCCAGCAGGAGCAAGGCACAGGCACAGGCCAAGTTTAATATTGGTTTTAGCACTGCCGGACAGATTAGGCCAAACCAGAATGATCCCTTCATCCCAAAACGTGGAGGAGTGCCAGATTTCCTGGAGTTCTCTGTTCAGGACACCCAGCTCCTCCTCTGGGTAGTGGATATTTGTGAGGGGGACGCTGCATGTCAGCCCCTGAGCTCCCTGCACAGTGGCACTGCTGGAGGGAGCTCCTCTTCCCTCTGCTCCCAGCTCTAGGAATAGCCAGGGAATTGATGGAGAGGGTCAAGACAGTGCCAGGCTGGACAGGAGGCTTTCCCAGGACTAAAGGATACCTGTCACCCTCTGGAGGAGGCTGAAAAATGGTTTGGAAGCTCCAGGTCTATAAGTCTTTTGCTGTAGAAATCAGGCCATTAGTCTGCCTCACACTCAGGCTCAAGGGGAGGAAAATATCTCTGCTAAAAAGCTGTAAAAAGCAATTATTATTGGTATTATTCACCAATTATTGCAATATTGCAGGATGGATACTGCAACAGATGTGTTTTGTAGGAACTGGGCTGACAACACCATGTTGGGATTGTGCTCCAAAGGAAGTGCAAGCTAAATTAGATTTGTATAGAGCAGTAATATAACGAATGAAAATGTTAAAAGAGATGAATATAATGCGAATCACATTATTAAAAATCTCTAAAGAGCACAGCAAGAGTGGAGATGGATGTCACATCAGGATTTTGGAAAAAGGGGTGGAAGTGGAAGTGAGAAATGGGAGACAAGTAGTTCAGAGAAACTATTAAAAAAAGGGAAGTTTCCAAAGGTAAGTAGGAAGCTTGAAGTGCAGGTAGAGTCTTAGCAGCAAATTTACAAGTGTTTAAGCAGGTTAAAAAAGAATCAAGGCTTTAATCTGCTGAAATTCTTTTGAAAATCCTACTAGGATTTTTTCTCAAGATGAGTAACTACCCTAAAAATTCTGGCCCTGATCATTCAAGGAAATTGAATTATTTTCCAGAATAAGAGCTGCCTCGCAGTCAGACTGAACTCTCTATGCAGTTATCAAATTAAAATAAGACGAGAATGGAAAGCAAATAAAATGAGGGTATTTGATGAAACAACTCCCTCATAAATACTGTTACAACAAGGACACAAACACAGCCTGCGTGGTGACTGAGTTTGCTGAACTTTTGGGAGTTTGCCCAGGCAGCAGTTCAGGTCAGAATCTTCTGTGGCAAGAAGAGCAAGGAAGGAGAAAGGATGGCTGGCATCTCATTTGCCCCTGCTCTCTGCACGTGCTGCTGAGGAGCAGAAGTTGATGAAGAACAAAACTCCAGATTAGGGACAGAAGTAACGAAGTGTCCTAATTCATAAGCAGAGCTACTGACTCCTTGCCCCAGCATGTCCCTACATCCCACTCTAGGATTCATCTCCTTTGTTTAACCTTTCCCTGCCGTGACAGGCAGGATCCCAAGGGAGTGGTGGGCTGGCTACTGGAGCAGTGGTCCTTTCTGGTGACATCTGGTGCATAAAATGGGCCAACAGCCACCCTGAGGTGCAGCAGAGCTGACCTCTCCTCCCTTCCCAACACAGCCCTGCCACCTCCTGCTCCCCCATCCCTGCCTTGGCACTGTCCTGGCACAGCTCCCCCAAAGCCAAGGAGGCACAGGCACATCTCACCGCTCCTCTGGGATGCCAAATGCAGCCCATAAACCAAACACCCCCGAGCAGTGCCCGGGCTGTGGCCCGGCAGATGTGCCCGCGGGGCTGTGAGCTCCTGGCAGAGGCTCCTCCCCGGCACGGCAGCCCGAGCACCCTGCGAGAGGCAGTTGCTAAGGTAACTACTTTCTTCCTTTGAGAGAAAAGCCAAGTAAACAAGCATGTAAATAGACTTAAGAGCCACGTAAATTGTTGGTGAAGCTGTTCGGGTTACCTTGACGATAAAGTATCACTCTTCCAGGATTTAAACTTTCTGTGGCGTGTAAAGAATATAATGCACTGTGATCTCAGGCAGCTACAGTTGGGGTTCCAAGTTTGAGGTCTATCTACTCCCTTTCCACACTACCCTTCTCTGTAGGATGTGAAGGCATCCCATGTACCTAAGGCACACGATGCCCCCATTCCAACATCCCAGGCACCAGGCAGGGTTGCCCAGGAGGCTGTCACTGTGCACATCTCCATCAAAAACCAGTTTGCTGCAGCCTGGTCACGCTGCAGTTTTGTCCTGGGCCTCTGCCCTGTGCCAGCACCTCCCACTCCCATGCAGGGGTTGTACCCAAGGAAGACAATGAGACTTGCTCTTTTTGCTTGTCAAGTACAGCAGAGGAATTCCCAAGATGGGCTAATCCCTGGAAACACCAGTGATGAAGCACCAGGCGATGCTCCGTGGGTGTGGGAGAAGCACCGACTCCGCATCAGCACAAGCAGGGACTCGTTGCGCAGACGAGGCTTCCAATGCACTGAGGTTGTCTCAGTGCTTCCAGCTGCTCCCCCAGGCCAGCACGGACCATGCAAGCCTTTCCAGGGAAAGTCCATGCCCACCCTCACACAGCCTCCCTTGCTGGTTCAACCAGCACAGAGCACTTAGGGTGCAAAATGGCTTTTGATCCGTTTCCCCGACATTGCGGCTGTGGCGGGCGGTGCTGCAGGAGCAGAGCCCTCGGTGCCTAAGCAGGAGTGGGATGTGGAGCTGCCACAAATGACATCAGGCAGCATAACTATTTCAGCCCTGCCAGTCCTCAGCAGGGGTCACAGCTGACAGCAGACTTAATAAAATTGGCTGGGGTTGGGTGACTAAAATGAAACATCTCAGCTGAAAAAAGTCAAGATTGAGGCTCATTCAAGAGCTTCCTCCTCACACAGTTAAGGGAGAGCTTCACTACAATTGACAGCTAATTCAGTACACATCTCATAATATATTATCTCCCCAGCTCTACGACAAGTCTAGTGAGCGAGATGCAAATGAACACTTAGGCAGGTAAGTTCTTAATGTCACTTTAAGACTCAGCACAGCATCACTGTCTTCTCCATCCGGTGGATGAGTTTGTGGTGATGGAGCAGTTGTGGGAGGGTAACAGCAGGATGGCAGAGGAAATGGAAGGTAAAGGAGGTTAATTTATGGAAATTATCTGGGTCACGCAGTAAGTAGGACATGTCGCGCACAGCTTTAAAAGTACAATAGTAATTTATTTAGGAGCTGATTCTCTCAATAGATAGTCAATGAGGGTTATCAGGAGTCAGGTAATTGTTTTGAGCTCCTCATCACAAAATGAACTGCAGCATCCCGAATGGATGCAGGAACTTCAGGGGTTGTGCAACTCTAAGGAGGCCCCCAGAGCAGGGGGGAAGGTTTGGCTGGAGTGGGGCAGTGCCACATGTGAGGAATGCGTGGGATCCTGCAGCACTTCATGGCAGCCTGGATGTCACTGGGATTGCTGGGGCAGCAGAGGTTTTGGATCATGCAAAGATCAGTGAAAATTAAAAAACTCAGAGGGTTTTATCACTTCAGAAGTATTTGTGTTTTGGGAGGGGAGAGGAGGGAAAGGGAAAAAATAAATTCTATACAAAGATGCAAAACAGACTCAGACTTTCCCTGCTAGTTACAAATCAATTTGTATTTCCTTGTTATTAATGGTACAAGTGAAAAAGCAGGGTTTTGTTTTTGTTTTTCTCTGTTTTTCCCTTTATTTTGCTGTCTTAATGCCCCAGTTGAGAACACAAAACCTGCACTGCCTTCCCAGCATTTTCCACTGCGAGGAGCAGTAAAGGCAGGCAGCGTGAGGGGCACAGACGGCACGAACGGGGGAGCCCAGATGGAGGTGCCAAGGGGACACTCCGGGCACTGCAGGGATCCGGAGCAGTTCCAGGGCTGGGTGAAATTCCTGTGAGCACCTGGCTGGGAACTGCTTAATCAAACCCACCAGCTCTGTGCCCTGCTGTGCCTGTGGATGTACCTGCTCTCCATGAGTTCTCTGTAAGACACCTGCAACCCTCAGCACTGATTCAACAGAAAATACTTTCCATATTTAATTCTTAAGCAATTAGTTAAATCAATCCAAAAGGCTGTGTGAACAGTCTGGCACCACTGAAAAATAGACATTTTTCAGTTTAGTTGAATTCGACTCTTTTTAATGCTTAAATCCTTCCACAGGAGCTTCTGTACAGCCACAAGTGGCAGCAGTATTTAAAATAAAAATCTTTCAGCTGTATCCTTTAACTTCATCTCCCTCTTCAGAGGAGATGCTCATCTATCAGAACATCATAATTCCAAATTTTCCTGACTTAATTGGTTTGTTCTGTGATGCTCTCAGAGAAAATAAATTACAGTTTCTTTTTTTTTTTTAATGAACTGACCACAAATTTGTAATGAGAATATATTTTGCAAAGCTAAAAGGATGGATCAGGATATCTTTAATCAGTTTTTAATTACAGAAGCCAGTGACTCAAAACCTTTTGTACCTGACTTGGTTCCTGCTTGGACCTTATTCCTGCCCCCTCCTCCAGGCTCACATCTGCAGGTGCCAACGTGACCAAAGCCAGACAGTGCCAGGAAGGTTTCAAGGAGTTTTCTTATCCCAAACACTGGGATACTGATGGTTTCTGACAGAGCAACACTGGCTGCTCACCATTTGGAATATACCTGATAATTTTTCATCAATCCTTGGCTCTTAAGGTGAGGAGATTCCCTACAAATCCCCATTTTCACATGTAAGAGCTGATTTTCCTGCCCACCGGGCTTGCAGGTTGATATTTAAATGGAAAGTGATAGAAATAACTACGTCTGTAGTGGCATGTTTTTTAATTTTATCATTTCTAAGGAATCAGATTCCTGATTCTCTGCCTTCTCTCTTTAAGCAGCTCCTTGTCCCTGCCTGTTACACTTGTTGCAAAACCTGCTCGGAGATTCGAGCTGCTCCTGCCGACGGCAGAGCTTGGCCTCTTTCCCTGATCCTACTGAATCACAGGAAGAAAATCAGCAAAGGCATTGAAATGACCCAAAAAATCCTCTTCTGCCCAAATAAGTGCCTAAGAATACTCACAGGAACAGTCCAGACTGCTGATGAACTTTTTTGGTTCTCATGTTAAGATAATTTGAGCTGAAGATAAACCCCAACTCTATTCTGGCTTGCATGACAAATATAAATTGAGCATGGAGCTTGGAAACAATTAATTTAAAGTAATAATTTGTATAAACATCCTAACAAAATTTTAAAGGGTATTAAACACCCTGTTTTATAAACATAACACTTAATTTGAAAAAAAAAAGAAACATTTAGAAGGTAACGCATTTAGGATAAGTGCACAACACATGAAAATAATAAATGAAATTTTCCCAGTTTAGAAAATGAATGTAATTAATTAACATTTAAATTACATTTTTAATTGCAATCATACCCTCCCAGGGGACTCATAAGGGACCATAATTGCAATTAAAAGCATGTGGATTAGATAATAAAACAATGCAGAGTGTCTGAAATGTGCGATTTAAAATGGAAAGCAGACATTGTTATCGGCACATCTAACTTAATTGTAGCCATAAAGCAAATGTGCTGTACAAAATAAAATTCACATACGGGAACATTTAATTCTTGAATCTCTTAAAGGGGACACGCTTGAGAGCACATTTTATGACAGGTTCTGTTTGAAACGGCCCTTTAAGGCTTTAGTATTCAGGGATAGTGCTTTAATGTTTTTGCATTAATAAAAGCATAGCTGAATGTTCCTATTAAAATACACAGATACATTTAAGTAAGAGATGAAACTGAGTGCCTGGAATTTAAGTTGCAGAAGGCATAATTATATCAGGAATACATTTTTCTTTGTTCTGCTTTGTTTTAAAATTGCCTTTGCCAGGGGAGAGTTGGAGAGGCACTGCATTTCCAGTGTGGGGATGACCAGAAGAAGGTGGCTGATAAATTGGTATTTACTGGGCAGACACAGATGTGCTCCACCTTCAGCGTGGTCACCTCCCAGGCCAGTGCACCCTCACAGGAATATTGACATCCTGGTTTTTCTGGTGCTGCACTGCTGCTTTTTGATAAATACTGACAATTTTAGCCTTAGTAGCACTAATTCTTCTCTTTCCACAAACTTCCACTTTATCTTTTTTGTCCCTGTGTGCTGGGCACTGGTGAGGGCACACCTCGAGTGCTGTGTCCAGTTCTGGCCCCTCACTGCAAGAGGGGCTGGAGCGTGTCCAGGGCAGGGAACGGAGCTGGGAAGGGGCTGGAGCACCAGGAGCAGCTGAGGGAGCTGGGAAAGGGGCTGAGCCTGGAGCAAAGGAGGCTCAGGGGGGACCTTGTGGCTCTGCACAAGTCCCTGACAGGAGGGGGCAGCCGGGGGGGTCGGGCTCTGCTCGGAGGGAACAGGGACAGGAGGAGAGGGAACGGCCTCAGGCTGGGCCAGGGGAGGCTCAGGGTGGGCAGCAGCAGGAATTTCCCCATGGAAAGGGTGCTCAGACCTTGGCAGGGGCTGCCCAGGGAGGTTTGGAGTGCCCATCCCTGGAGGTGTCCAAGGAAGGGCTGGAGGTGGCACTCAGTTCAGACACAGACATAAACAAGTCCAAATGTTCCCACTGAATTTGTTGAGTTTTCACTTTCACCAGGTGAAAAAAACCAGATTCTAAATCTTCCAATGAATTAAATGGTGCTGCTCTAATTCCAGCTTGACAAAAAGTGTGCTGGGTAAATAATGCTGTAATTCCCCATGGGATACAGCAGGCTATCTGCTCTGCTAGCCCCCTGTGCAAGACCTTGATCCAGGAAGGAATCGAGTCCAGTTGGTTACACACACCATGGAATTCCTACTGCCAGGGGAAAAATCCACCCAGGAAGGGAGGGTTTTGGTGTAGAACATGGTGTGGTACTTCTGTTACCTGTGAAATCACACTGACAGTCGGAACACAATGAGTGTGTGTGGCCCCTGCATTAAGCCTTTAAAAATTGTGGAATCTTGAAGCAATTCCATGGAATCTTTCTCACTAGCTCTGGCACCCCTATCCACTGTACAAAACTCTGTGGGACAACATTTCCTAAGGGTTGGAAGAGTTCCCCTGAGGGGAAACAATGCTGAAAGCATTACTCAGAGGAAACTTTTGAACTTGAGGGTAACATTTTTCCCTGTGACTGCTTAGTGAAGCAGATATAATTTGTTTTATAATACTTCCCACACCCCCTCCTCCCCCCCAGCCAGGAGTGTCAATGCTATATGGAGTCCTCTGCAGTACTCGGCATATGGTGCTGCTGGAATTTGGCATTTTGGGCAATAAAGGATTCAGTGTTGGGATTTTAGCAGGCTTTAGGCAATGCAGGAGCAGGGTGAGCTGGCACCAACCATCCGGAATTCAGGAGTACACAAAGTAAATACTTATTTTTTTAATCCACATAGCCCCACACAGCAGATACTCATAAAGATTAACAGTTATGGCACTGGTCTGTGTCATGTGATGTTTACCTGGACACCTGGCCACATGGACACCTGGATACCTGATACCTGGACACATGGACACATGGACACCTGGACACCTGGACACATGAACACCTGGATACCTGATACCTGGACACATGGACACATGGACACATGAACACCTGGACACATGAACACCTGGACACATGAACACCTGGATACCTGATACCTGGACACATGGACACATGGACACATGGACACATGGACACCTGGATACCTGATACCTGGACACATGGACACCTGGACACATGGACACGCCTGCACACCTGACATCTACACACCTGCACACCTGGACGTGGCACAGGTACCAATGTGCTGTTGTATTTGTGATAAGGCAGAGTGTGATAAAGCGCCCCAGACAATCCCTGTGTTCATCTCCCCAGCTCAGTGCCAGCACAGCGACGTCTCCTGTTCCCCCTGCCCAGCTCGAGCCCCCCTGGCCAGCATACAGGTTTGAGATGTTGATCCCTTCTTAGCCAGGGAGCTTTAAACTTTGCTGAGCTCATCAGTTGTCCAGTGGGACAAAGCCCAGCCTGAGCTGCCTGAGGCAAACAGTTAATCACATTAGCAGGCCACTAATGTTCCAATCGGGAAGTGACAAAAAGTAAAGCAACATTTAGATTTGCTGTGTGGAAACACATCCAGATTAAATTTAATTTGGATAGTCGGAAAATAGGGGCACCTGTCAGTTCCTAGGTAACACGGGGATTTTTTTCTAGCATCACTTACTACCTTGGGGAAAAAAGCTCTTTCTGAAGCCAAAAAACCTGACAAGGTGTAAGTCATACAATGCATTGTGCTGCATTCTGCTGGCTTACATTGGTTCATGTCTTGTCATATGACAATATAACATGACACAAACTGCGGCTACATCGCATTGGAGATTTCTAAAACAAAGCTTCCCAGCTCGGCAGCAGCGGGGCTGTGCTGGGATCCCCTGCTCCATAAAATATGCACAGCCAGCCCTTGACACCAGCACAAACTAATAGGATCGGAGAAGCAGAACTTTTCATTCCAGCAGGATTTCACCACTGCAACTTTGTAACCCCGTGCTTTGATTTTGTTTTTTAATTAATTGCGGGAACATGGCAAATGCAAAACAGAAGCACAGGGTAGAAAAGTAGAGGGGAAAAAAACAGAGGTAAAGATAAAAGACAGAAGAAAATTAATTGTTAATTATTTATTAGACGGTTCATTTGCTCACACCTACATTACTGTGTTGGTGTTTTAACCCACTGTGCTCATTCCTCAAGCCTGACCTCAGCCACGTCGTTAGCTGAGTTCCTTTCCTTTTGTCACTTCTCATTAATTTCATCAGCTTTTGGAAAAAAAAAAAAAAGATGTGAGATAGGAGCTCTGTGGAACAATGTGAATAATTCTTAGGGGGTGCTCCTCTCCTAAGCTGTGCTAAATGAACTCCCAGCACAGCAAGTGGGGGGTGATGCTTTGGGAGGGACAGGGGTTGTCTGTCCTTCCCAAAGGATTCCCAGGGCATGGGGATGGGGCAGCCCCATCCTACACTTTCTCCTTTGGCAACAATCCTTCCCAGCATTAATCCACTACAGGCAGGACTTGAAGCTCAAAGCCACCAGGAGAGTGAGAGCAAGTGCATCAGGCACATGCAGAGGATGAAGACACCAGCATTTCTTTAATATATGTTAACTGTAGCATTAAAGACAACCCCAGTACATCATGACACCTTCCAAAGCACGGCTTGAAAAATAGAATCACTGCAGCCTATATAACTTCAGGATTTGTCTCTGCAAGTGTTTCAGTGAGTGGTTATTTCACTTAAAACTTGTTTTACTTTTTTTTTCTCTTGGCACAGTGCTTGCAGAAAAGGAGAAGTGAATATGAAAAGGAATTTTTCTGGTTCCTCTACTTTGAAAATTAATTTCCTTACTTTCCTCTAGCCTTCTAAGGGGGAAAAAAAATATCTCTTTTCAGCTTAAAACCTCTTGCAGATTTACTGTGACACATTCAACATGCAATAAGTTGTCCACCACGAGACCCCTGGCTCCCAGGGTAGCATTTATTTTAGCTACAAAAAGGTGCAAAGCAGCTTGGATTTATATAAATGTAAAATAATTTCAGCAGTCTGACATAGGAAAGGTAGGTCAAATCATGCTTAGTACTTATGTAATTTTTTTTTTAACTACTGAAATGTAATCATATCCTGGAGTGGGTGATCTCATCTCGGATCAGGGAAACTACAGTTCTAGTAACTATAAAAGGGGAGAAAACCTCTTCCATTCCTCAGCATACAGAAGAAAAATAACACAAAGCTTTTCTTTGATCTCTTTGCCAAATAAAGTACTATTCTAGCACTTGACATATGACTGCAGTGACCCTGAGATATTCCTCCTGTACATTACCTTTACTTTGTTTCAGCAAAGGCAAAACTGGTAACAGAACTCCATCATTTACCCTCAGCTTCTTTGAAATCATTTTTCACATTTAGTCCCTGATAGAAAAAGAACGTGTCTGTTTCCTCCACTTGATTTATTACGTAGTTTCTAAGCAAAACACTTTTATCTGAAAGTATAGGTCAGACAAAGGAATAATGCAATCAAAGAGACACTTGCAGAAACATTATAAATACTGTATTTTATACAGCAGAAGCCCTGCGCTGTCAGAGATGACTGGCTGCTCATAGGCACTGGAGTTCATTGTCTGCTGGTGGAGCAAAAATTGTTCTTAAGCTAGAAGAGGAATATCTTTTATTATTTTTTTATTATTTTTTATTTGGTGGTGGTTTAGAGGGGTTTTTTTTTGGAGCAGTAGTAATTACATTATTTGAAAAACCTGGTATTCTATGAACATTTGAGCCCCAAGAGGCTGTATTAGAGACGGTGTTTTTATTGCCTTGCTGCAAGAATTGTGTTTGATTTTGCCAGAGATCACTCTGTGGTGGGTAGCAGGAAGGGTGGAGGTCACTGTGCACCTTTCGTTTGGGAGGGTTGAACAAATCCACCTCTGCTCCTGGCACAGCCCTGTCACTGTCCTGCCAGGTACCCCCAGCTTCCAGGATTTCTCCTCCTGGCAAGCCCAGGCAGGTATGGAAGCCCTATTATTCCTGGTTTGCAGAGAGGAAAGAAAGATATTAGGATGAGGAAAGGCTGGGAGAGTTGGGATTGTTCACCTGGAGAAGAGAAGCTTTGGGGTGACCTCATTGTGGCCTTCCAGTGCCTGAAGGATCTACAAGAAACACGGGAGAAAGTGAGAGATGGAGTGCCAGGACACAGGGAATTGTTTCCCAGTGCCAGAGGGCAGGGCTGGATGGGATATTGGACAGGAATTGTTCCCTGGGAGGGTGGGCAGGCCCTGGCACAGGGTGCCCAGAGCAGCTGGGGCTGCCCCTGGATCCCTGGCAGTGCCCAAGGCCAGGCTGGACACTGGGGCTTGGAGCGGCCTGGGACAGTGGGAGGTGTCCCTGCCCATGGCAGGGGTGGAGCCAGAAAGAATTCAAAGTCCATTCCAAGGCAGGCCATTCCAAGGCAGGCCATTCCAAGGCAGGCCATTCCAAGGCAGGCCATTCCATGGCTCCATGAGGGCTGAGTGCCCATCCATACCTTCAGCATCTCGTGCAATACCCGGAGTGTTCTCAGGGTGCAGCCCCACCCCGGCCACCGGGCCAGCTTTCCTCTCTGGGTAAGAAACGCACACACAGAAACTGCACCGTGAAACCCAAACACAGCAACCCACCAAAGCACAGCACAGGTGGGACAGCCCAGCCTGCCCTGCAGGAAGGAGGAGCTGTCCTGGTACACAGAAAGCTGCCTGCAGCAGCACAGTGCCAGGCATCAATAACAGGAAAGCTCCCTTGAAAATCAGCCTGAATCTGGAGTAATACTTAATATTTACTAATGGTCAAAATGGGGATTAATGTGCTTGATCTTCCTACCACCTCCTCAGTCAGGACTTCCTCTTTCTTGGGAGGATGTAAAGCTCTGCTGCTCCTGTAACCCACAATGGGGGCATTTGTAACAACTTATTTCACAGCTCTTTTTGATTCCAGCTTTAGTCCACACACAACACATCAGTGACTCCAAATATTCTCTTTAAATTTACTGAGTTTCCACTTCCTCTAACTTCATTATTAGTAACTAAATAAAGATACATATATAGATTTGTATGTCTATGTGCAACAGAAAGAGACAGAAAGTTTGTGTGTGTGCAAAAGAACACAATTCCCCTCAGTTTGCTTGTCCCCAAAGAAAAGCAGATTTCACTATTTCCTTTCAGTAAAATTGTGTAATATATACTGGTGAAATGAACAGGTCTGTATATATAAATAAACTATACTAGATGTATATATATTCTATTCTATTTTAGCCTCCGAAGAGCTGCCTCAGGTTGTAACTGAGCATTGCAGGCAAGGCTGAGGGGGAGCGGAGGGGACGTGGAGCCATGGAGCAGAACAAGGCTGAGGTCACTGCTTATCCAGGTGACAAGAAGAGGACTGGAGGTAGGAACAGGGAAAGGAGGAGTGAAAACTGCTTGGAGCAGCTTCCAGAGTTCAGAGCATCTCCAGGCTGACCGGGATTGACAGTCACCTGCTTTTCATCACCATCTCTGGCTGCTCCTATCGCTGTGGGCTGGACATCAGGGACACTGGAACCCCCTGTCTGCTGGTGAGACGACGCCGAGCTGCATATCCCGGGAAGTCTCTAAAACGGGGAGGAAGCCGAGCTTCCTATTTTCCAGGGAAACACAAGCAGGAGCTTTCATCTCGCGTCTGGTGTTTGGCTGCTGTAGTGACAGCTGCCAGCGAGCTGATGGATCCCGTGTCGGAGAGGAGCCCGTGGCTGCCTGGCCGGGCAGGATGGGGAGCAGATGCTGAGCACAACAATGGGATCCGGGCCCCAGGCGAGCGTCTGGACGGAAGGGGGCGAGGGTTCCCCTTCCAAGTGCAGGGAAGGGAACGGGGAACGGGCTGGAGCCTGCAGGGCTGCAGCAGAGACCCAGACCCAAGCTGACTGAAATTCAGAAGTGCTAAAGAAATGGCAAGGCGATGCTCAGTGTGTTATGACTTTTCCTGCTATTTTCAAAATTATATTCTTAAGGAAAAAAAATGGAAAAAGGGAGCCCACCCTCATCACGTGGCTGAAAATGTTATTAAAAGCAATGAATTCTTTTTTATTGTTAAGTTTAATTTTTTTTTTTAAGTGCCATTTGGAGCAGAGGCAGCACAGAGGATGCCTCCCTTAAACTGAAGATAAGTTTGATATTTGAAAAGAACCAATTTATCTCATTCATTCTTTTATGTGCTCACTTATATTTATTTATGTGCACACTTCTTGGAATTGCATTTTTATTTTGTGCTGGGTGCAGTGGCTGTTAATGATCACATACAGTCATGAGAATTCAAATAGAATCCTGCATTTCACTTGGACACCGGAGCAGCACACACGGGATGCAGGATATATAAATAACAAAGACCTCGAATAATCACATATTCTATATCCTCTCTTACTGGAATATAAAAGCAAGCCCTAACCTATGACAAAACTTAATACAAATGAGATAGGAAATAAATAAAATGCACAATGTTGGAGCTCAATTTGAACTATTCAGACTTCATCAAAACATATTGGAAAATGTGTGATAGGACAGGGAAAACCTTTGCATATAAATTATAGCTGTGAAAGGATTTGCTGCTGCAAACAAGTGTAAAGATGAAACTTCCCCAAAACTTATATTGAGCATAAGATATTGTAAATAATAATTTACATTTAAATAGCACCTTCAACTCGGGAGGATCCGGGAGCATTTTGCAAAGCACAAGTGAAATCTGTGATGGGAAGGGGGTGCCAACAGTGAGTGCAGCACTATTTTGTTCTACACTGCAGGATAAGGGAAGGAGCTGCATGGGGACCAAGTCTCCTGACCTTCACGTGTACTACACTGATATCAGCCAGGCAGCTCTGGCTGAGCACACCAGGAGAAACCCTCTCCTCTGTGATCCAGTGGGGGAAGGTGTGTGCTCGGCTATTTGCAGGAAAGGGAAGGGAAACTCAAAGAACTCTTGGCTCCAAATCTCAACGAGCACCAGAAAACTGCTAAAAATATCAATGTAAATAATAGTGTTACACTTACAAACCACCCTGTATTTTGACAAGTCTGGTCCTGCCTTCCCAGCCAGAAGGCAGAGTTTTCTAATTTTAACAGCAGGGAAATACCACAAAAGGAGGAGCTGGCTGTAAACTGTGTCCATCCCAGGATGAGGAACGGGACCCTCCTGGAGTCCCAGACACACAGCAGCATTTTCCTGGTTCCCCCACACCAGTCCCAGTTTGTCCCCAGTCCTGACCAGCACAGGAACCACCCCAGACTGAAATGGTTACAGGCAGTGTGGCAGCAGCACCCCAGAGCTGATCTGTGGCAGCCCAGGGACTTTGATTAATTAGGCTTCAGTATTAAACAGGATGTAAGGAAACAAGGAAAATAGCAAAAGCTTTTACAGACTGAGGCACAGAAGGCTCCTCAGTGGCAGATGATGCCACAGAAAAGCCCCACAGAAGAGTGTAAATTGACTTTAGTGTGGATTTTAGAAAGAAATTTTTCCCTCTGCGGGAGGGGAGGCCCTGGCACAGGGTGCCCAGAGCAGCTGTGGCTGCCCCTGGATCCCTGGAAATGTCCAAGGCCAGGTTGGACATTGGGGCTTGGAGCAGCCTGGGACAGTGGAAGGTGTCCCTGCCCATGGCAGGGGTGGGAATGGATTATATTTAAGGTCCCTTCCGACCCAACATCAGCCTCATAAACCCTTCTCCAGCCTCACTGACACCTCCTAAAGCTTCGTGTGACTGCTGGAAGGAGACCAAAAGCATTTACCAGATAAACTGTGAACCCAGGCAATGAAGAAGGATGTTACCCATTATTTCTCAGGTATCCAAACCATTCATTTCGGTGTGTTTGGCAATGTAGAAAGATGAAGAGTAAAGGAACAATGTGCTGTGACAAAATAGAAAAGGAGCACCAATGTTCTCCTTGAGAAGGAAAGTGTTCTCATCAGCCTGACAACATCATTTGTCTTCTGCCAAACCAGTCCCATTCCATATTGTGCATCAGGAAGCACACAGGAGCTCATGGATATCCCCAGTTTACTTCAACTATCTCTGTATTTACGAATAGGCTTGGAATAACTCAGTGCTACAAGTAAAGAGCAAAAGAAATGTACAGCTAAAATGGACACTGAAATTACTCACAGAAAGAAATCAGCTCTTTTGCAATACCAGCCCTTTGCTGATAAGAACAGATTATAAACTAGGCAATGATAGTGGTAATCCATCCTTTATGTTTATATTTTAGGAATATCCCAACCTTGAGGGTTTAGCATGCAGGTTGAAGCAAATTGCTCTGATCACCAATATCAAAGTGTCAAGCTGAGATATTACATGTCAATCATTCTGTGACAAAGATAAAAGTGAACAAGATGCATTTCATAGTTACACAGAGAGGGAACATGGATTATGTATTTAGTGGCTTTTTTCCCCCAACATACCTACCAGCATTTCTGAGTTGTTTTAGCAAGAAACTTGAAATATAATCGTTTCAAGACAAATTACAGAGATGCTCTCAGCAATGGTGGAGGTCTCCCTAACTGTAGATTCTCCTCACAAACATTGAGTCAAGCCAATACCACCAGACTTTATGAAACTGTGAATTGCATCTCCACTGAGAGGGCCCTGCTACCCAGACAAATCAATTGGCTTGACCTTTACATCTGCCCTACAGAGTTTAAGCAAAAAGAGAGAAAAAGAGAGAGAGGGAGAGGGAGAAATATCGTCTCACATGCTGCCTTATAGAGAAGAGGAGAAAGAGAATTTCCCAGACATTGGGATACAAATCTGAGCTCTGGTTTCCCTGTGCATTCAGGGAATGTGTCTTGGGGAACACATGAGCCCTGTGTGGGATCATCCTGGCCATCCTGGCTAAAGCTTTAGCTCCTGGAGGCTCTGGACATTGAGGGCAGCACAGCTTCCCCTCTGCTCCCTCGCCCTCAAGCTCAGGCTCCTGAAATCCCCGTCAGCTGCACACCCAGCATCTAAGAGCTTTCTTGGATCTCTCCCACTGGACCAGATCCTCAGCTGTTCTCCCTGCTCCTTGAACTCTTGCCAAAGGTTTAACCTAAATGGGAGTCCAAGAGAGCCGCTAGCCTAGAAAGAAAGGCTCAAGATATATGAAAGCTGCTCCCAGAAATATAAACCAATATTTACAGGATTGTACAAACATCCTATTCTCATTAACTCCTCTGCAGCTTCTCTGAAGCCCCATTCCAAATATAACTGGACAGTATATACTGTGGAAGGAAAAATGTAAATACATGCACAAACTTTTATTTAATCTCTGGAGAAAAACAATGTACATATTGATGAACTCCCCTCTTTCCCCTTTACAGTTTAAATCATTTTTCTCTAGTGGGCAGAAATTAAATAAAGACCAAAAGGCAGAAGACTATCACACATTATGGTGTAATTCCTCCTAATTTTAAAGAATCATCATGTATGACAGATTTTGGAGCATATTTGTATGTGACAACTTGTATTACAGATCTCAAATTTTACTGATGTTTTCTTAACTGGTAATTTTATCAATACAAGTAATCCAGAATCTTACCAACAAAAGTACGATTTCTATGGTCTTAGTTTGTGAAATTCTGGCTGTCCAGCTATTCCTGAGAAATCTGCTGTGCACCAAAGGTCCCCTGCAACACCAACACATGACCAGCAAACAGAAAATGATGCAGTTCCCAACATGGGATATTTGCCTGCAGGGTTGTGTTCCAACAGGTTTTAATGTTGTATAAATATTAGACCCGGGTTTGTTCAGCCAGTGTTGGGCACACATTTTATGTAAGAATCTGCAGCTGGCAGATAACTGCTGACAGTCTAAATAAACCTGCAGGTGCCATTGCAGAGCCATTCTTCCCCGTGACATGGTCTGGTGACAATGACCCACCACAGCCACCTGAGGTGGGTGGTTCCAGCCCCACAAACTTCTTCAAATCTGGGCTTGAATCCCCTTTTCACTTCAGCTTTTCCTGAGAGTAAATGATATCCTGGTAAATGATATCCTGTTTCTCCACCATTAGCCTAAAGAAGCCTTTGCTGTGCACATTGGGCTACGTTTTGTGATCCCAAACTGCCCATTCAAAGCAGAACTAGAGTAGGATTGGCTGAGTGAGGGCTACAGTGTTTAGTCTCCAACCCCAGCTGTGCTGAACGGAGGTATTTACCCAGATCTCACTGTTAGAACCACTTGGCCAGAAGGCAGAACCTTATCTCTGTGAGCAGCAATTCCTTTTTCAAAGTAAAACCACACCAGCAACAACTTACATTTTTTCTTTTTGAACTGAAAGTCTTGGATGCAACTTTACTGCAAATATCCTAAAAAGTGAGACTGATACCTGTTGCCTGCTGTAGTTTCCTCTGAGATATATGTGTCCATGGCATGCCATCCATTTTTCTGGACTCACAGGAAATATTTCCAGGTAATCTTTCAACTACAGGAGTAGTACAGGTGTAGTGCTGAGGATGACAGGGACAGCCTCTGTCACCCCATAGACAGAAATGTCAACAGAACCACAGACATGACTTTGAGGCCTGATTTTATATTCTGCTTCCTTCATGTAGCTGCTGAAAACAGGGATATCTGTTTTGCACTAGGGAGATGACATTTAAAGCAGTTTTGACCCGATCTCCTTCACACAGGAAAGCACACATACCTGGAGTCCAGCCTGGCAAGAATCAAATGTCAGGCAAAAATTGTCTTCACCTGGTAAAAATGGTTTTGAACCTGATGTAGAAAGATGTTTATCAGTGTGTGTGTATACATAGAGAGACTTCTGTCCATGTGCACGCATGCTCTGCAATTCCAATGCCAGGAAAGAATGATCCTGAGCTTGGTGATGATAAAAATGATATAATGGCATCTAACACATTGGGAAGGGTGTACAAACAAACCTACATGGCAACACACGTAACAGCTTCATCATCCAATTGCACTGTGTTAGCACTTACATGTGTTAAGTCATTAGCTCTGTGTGGGATTGCTCTGATCCCTCTGATTCCAGGGAATGCTCTCCACAGAGGCGAACACTGGTGTAAATCAGCACCCATGTAAATAGATGCGACTGCTAGAAATTATTAAACTGTTGAGCACAAGGCAGAATGTTCATTTTTCATTACCATAAAAATTACAGTCTTTGTATTGCAGCTGCAGGAAGAAACAGGCTCAGAGCAGGACATCCTGTGTGAGACACGATGTGTTCAAGGTGTTGCAAGATGGTTCCCATCTTAAAGAACTCAAATCTCTGTAGGAGATATTAAAGAGCAGAAACTGAAAACATGGAGAAATCAGATCGTGTTCAGTCACAGATCCTCTGGCATAGCTGGGAACTGAACAGACTTCCCCAGGAGAACCTCAATTATTAGATGCTGCTTTTATCCAGCACAGCTGGATTCTCCTTGTCTTTCCATGGACATGCTTGATGGCAGACGACAGGGAGATTATTTCCCCCTTTCCTTACATACATGCAAAGGACTGTGAAAATTCCTCTATTTTTTTTCTGTTTTGTCTTTCCCAAAGCCTGCAGGAAAACCCATCACTCTAAAGAGAGCCCAGAGGAGAAAGTCCATGCCCTGGGCCATGTCTCTAGCCCAGACTCACAGAACCCTCACACGTTTGATGTTGGATCCCTGGGTTATGGATACAGCCAGATTTGGCTGCTTGGTTGGCCCTCAGTTTTGTAACTCACACTGGGATTTCCTACAGCCACGGATTCTCACCCCAGGAAGGACTGAAATTACTTATTCCAAGCTAACCAGCTTTACCTTAACCCTTTACCATGTCTGACCAACTCCTGAGCAACCCTCTTGCAATCCCCAGCCTCTCTGTGTTACATCAATTAGAATTTGGCTCTATGATACAGCTCCAGCAGAAAGAACTGTGCTAAGGATGTGGGACAAACATATCCAGCTCACCTGAGGAGAATATAAAAAACAATAGAAAATCTGTCCCAATTTCTTTTTGTTGTTAAAATATTTGATATCTGTTGGAAGTTTTTTCCCCAATAAACACAGTCTTAATTTTGTTTTTGTATACCTCAAGTAGGAGGACAATTTGCTGTAATTGTGAGAGGCATTCTTTATTATGAGAAGAAAGAAAGATTCAGCTCCAATCCCCGACTGGAGCCTGCCTAGGTGGTGCTGAAATAGAGATATTATGCAGCTTTTCCTGAATGTCCTTATGCAAACAGGACGTTGTAAATGTCTCCTTTTTGAAAAAGGGCCTTGTATCTGGTCTTAGTTCTGCCCTTTGATTTATTGGGACCTTCAGCTGCAGACCAAATAGGTTTTCCTGTCTCTGCTAGCTCCTATTCCAGTCTTAAGTCATTGTGCTTTGAGACACGCTCCTAAAGTACAAACTCTGTTACAGTGCCCTAAATAATATGTGATGCGAATAAGTGCTGTTAAAGGAGTTTCCTGTTTTGGTTTCCTTATTGGCACTCCAAGCTGAGCTAAAATCTCCAAAGGCCTTACTTAGTATGCAGATATTGAAACCAAACCAAAAAAAGATTCCTGCATTTGTTGTGCTGTAGCTTTAAATGCCCCTGGCAGAAACTTCATTTCTCTCCCTTTCTCCCTTTCGATCCTTCCCCCTCTCTCTCTTTTTCTGATGTTTCTTCTTTCTCTCAGCCTGTCATTGACAGTAAGTGCAATCACATTACACACAGCTTTCTTTGGAAAGCCCCCTTTTTAATGATCTGGCAGTCTGTAGACACTGACTGCTTCCAGAAAAAATTTCAATCCCTCTTCCCACAGCTTCCTCAAGCTCCAATGATAAATGACACCTGTCATTCTGTCACAGACAAACGGCACAGATGGGAGCGTCAGTGATATATGGCTCACCAGAACAGGAAATCAAGTTTGTTGGTTTTTTGGTTGGGTTTTTTTTTAAACAGAAAAGAGCTGACCAGGACATTGTCATGAGGCTGTTCAGGGGCCCTTGCCCAGAGGAGGAAGGGAGGCAGGAGAGAGGAACCAGTAGTTTTTAAGTAGCAGCTGCAGTGTGCAGAGCAAGGGCTGCAGCTGCCGGAGCGGATCTGCAGTCTATGGCTCGAGCATGTCTAAACCATGACCCAAAGGTGCAAATTCTGCTCTTCCAGCCATACCTGCACTGATGTCACTCCAGAGATCCACCCCAGCACCCTCCCAGCCTGGGAAATCAGCTTGGACAACTTTGCCAGAGCTGCGGTCAGAGCCTGGATTAGACATATCCACAATTACATTTGATTTAATTTCTCTCAGTGATGGAACTGAACTGAAATCCTGGCTTTAAGAACACTTGAGAAATGGGGGAATTTAATTCCGAACCCATTTTCTGTCAGACAGGTCTTCCTTAAGCTTCTTTTAAAATCACTCATGTTTTCACAAGGAATTTTTTTTTGCAGGCAAATCACTTAGGCTGCCTGAGACACGCAGCCACTTTTTCTCTGCCAAGCAGGCAGACAATAAGCTCAGAGCTCTGACAAAAACTGAGCAGAAGTTTTTACCCTGTGATGCCCTTCTTGATAAGAGAATTAAGTCCTGCCACTCTCCCTCTCCAGAGCAGCTGGAGAGGAAATGGGAGCCCAAGTGGTAGCTGAGCAATTAAAGAAAATTTCTCAGTCCTGAGAAAGGCGACTCTCCTGGGGACTGCATGAGGAGGGGAGAAACAGGACTGTGCACACAGACAGAGTGACAGTCCCTAATCCCTGAGTGGGGAGATTTCTACAGATAACTCACCACCGTTACTGGGAGTGTAAAATCCACCCTTGCTCTCCACAGCCAACTGTTGGACTCTCCCACACAGTGGGACCACGTCCCAAAGGCTTTTCCGGATTTTGTTACAGAGCAAACACAATGCATGGTCCCCTGAGACAAAGATAAACGAGCCCTTCTTCCACCCTTAGGCATAGAACTTGTCCTTATTTACAAAATCTTCCCAGGTAAACATGGGTCTATGCAATGGAGGTACGAAAATCAGACCCCAAGAAAGATTCTGGCTTGTCTTTGTGGAAGTGCAGGCATGCATTTATAGAGCATTGCAGAGATTCAGCTGTAGGGTTCTGAAAAGATTAACGTATGTCATGTGACAAAATCTCCACATGCTGCAATGGAAATATATCCCTGGAGGCTGCATTTTCAAAAGGAGCTGGGTGATAATGCTTCCTTTCCTGCACATTTATTGAATTTGATATGTACAGTTGTGTGTACAAAAAACTAATCAGGAGTCCAAAGTGATGTGAAATACAACTAAGTATGCAGGCAAAGTTAACAAAAGAAATTTCTTCACATTTTAGATGCTGATTATCAGCAGCAATAGCCTAGGGAGAACTTTGGAGCAAATTCCTCAGATTTTCCACCACTATCTAGGCTCTATAAGGGCTCCAGTAGGGTTTCATGCTCTGTATTAAGCCAATGTGAGGAAATGTATCAAATGAAGTGAATGATTGCTGACCCTAGACCATGGCTGGCTCAGGATTATACATATTCAGGGCATTAATATCAAGCCTTTCATCATCCATCAATGGTAGCCCAATAGATCACAGCACATTTTCATTGCATGGACAGATTTTTGTCCTTCTATAAATTAAGAATAAGATTCCTATGGAAAGAGGAAAGATAGGACTCATCAGGCAGCTCAACCTATGAAGTCCACCTGTGATGTCAGTGGACAAACCCAACTCTTCTATGGGTAGAAGAGAAGGAATGATCACACCACTGAGTAGTGATCAAAGATGTGATGCAGTAAAATTACTACAATTACTTGCCCAACAGATATTCCAACTGGAGGAAATAGGGAAGAGTTTGGTGGAAGCCCAAGGAGCCACTGACAAATTGAAATAAAAATGAAGCTCTTGGTTTGAAGCGTGTTTTCATATCTCTGCCAGGACAAAGGGAGCAACAACACCAGCCCGGGTAAAGGTGGGATGGAGGAGAGAACAACAGCTACAGCACAGCTCCAAACGCTCCCAGCATGGACAGCACAACGCTCCGGGGATCACCGGGGCAGAGGCCAGTGCAGCCCCTGTGTCCCTCCATCTTGCAGTTCTCTTGTCCACCAGAGAACTGCAAACCCACTTTGGACCATGGGGACAAAGTCCCTGGAGCCACAGAGACGAAGGACAGTGACCTGCAAGGAATGTGGGGTGTCCAAAGCAACCCCTGCACGGATCCATCCCTCTGCGTGCTCAGTGCTCACTCTGCTCGCTCCAACTCACACCAGAGCCACGACTTCACAGTGGAACTTGGACTGAATGAGAGCACCTGGGGCAAAGTTTCTTTTCTTATTCTATTTCCTGAGGATACAGCTGAGTGCGACTTTCTGGCTTGCACAGCCACTGCTCAGCTCGAAACAGATGCAGTTTTTCACTAAGAAAGATAACTCACAAGTAGAATTTCCGCTGCTATCCTTCTCCATTAGGAGAGAAAATTAAAATATCCTTCAGGAGGGAATATATAACGCTTTGTAAATTTAACAAGGGGTTTCTGCTAGCACTGAAGAATATCCTGAAAACACACTACACAACAGTGTACATTAGAAAGAAAGAATAGCTAGGATAATGCCAAGAAAAAAACATTCTGTAATGTCAATATTGTTGCGTCAGGATAGTTCTAGCCAAGGATATTTTAAGCTTTGATCAAAACTGTGAATCTGTTGAGGCAGAATTATAACCCCATGTAGAAAAAGTCTGAAATTTGTAATGACAATTAAAAAAATATTATGTTCCACAGAGACCAAAATTGAAACAGAGATCCTGAGCCAGCAGATAAAATTTACCAAACCAAGCAAGTGAGAGAGGAGCTGCTGGAGCCTTACAACAGAACATGAAACAAACCCAAAAGGCAATCCTGGTTGTGAAGGGAAGGTTTCTAAAAGCACTTAGGGAATTTAAATGCCCACTTGCCATGGCCTTTTAGTGAGAATTTTGTGCCAGATTGCTCTTTTTTACCTTTGAGAATCTCAAATAATGGAGTCACTCGAGAAAAACAGGACAACAGCAAATGGAACACGCCGCAGGGTTAATTTTCCACAATGTGCAAGAGATGCTGACAGACAAGCCAATGGGCCAACTGGGAAAGAACTGGGACCTGCACCAAAAATGTACTTGTCAAGTAGTTGCAGATTTTTTTTTAGCTGTTCTGGGATAAAATTGACGTGTTTTGACTGATGAATCATGAGTAAAGTTTGCCCAGTGTGCTCAGTTTGAAATACCATCTTCTACCTGTGTGTGCTGGAACACTCTGTTCTCTCCTCTGAGCATTTCTTTGGCAAATCTGTTCTTGAAGTAACAGCTAAGCACAAATCCTTCAGGGTGCAATCCTGTTCTTCCCCACCCCAACAGGGATGAGACCACTGAATCCAGCTGGGAGCAGAACCAAGCTATTAATAAGGACACTTCACACACATAAAAATTTTGCAAAATAGTCATTTCTTCACATGTCCCTTGCAGCATGTTGGGACAAAGACATTTAGTGAGACGTGTTTGCTGTCATCCATTACACTGCCAGCGCCTGACTCGAGCCATCAAAATAGATGACAAATGGCAGGAGCATGGGGGGCCTGCTTGCTCCTTCTCTGGTTCCCAGACCTCCTTATCCCAAGTAGTTGTGCTTCCCTGCTCTCTGTGCCCCTTCAATCTCAGCACTTCCAGCTGCTGTGGAATATGATGGTGAGAACTCTTGGCTTCATCAGACTGAAGAGGATGATGGCAGCTGCACAGGATTTTCAGGCTCCTCCTTAGCCCAGTCAGTGTCATCCCGTTTTCAGTCATTCCAGAACCCATAAATGCACACACATCACTGCTGGTATTAGGGCCTTACATTTCTGACCCTCCTAGAAGTTCCAGGAGGACAGAGCAGCTCACACAAATGGTGCTGCTTGAAATTTGAAGCAGCATCCTACCTCTTACACTGGCTGTAGTCACAGTCTAGTCAGTGCCTGCCTGGCCTTTTTCGTTCACTGGTGTCAGATGTACCAGCAAAATTGCTAAAAGATTACTTTATCCACTTTTTCTTTCTTTTTAATGCCTTATCTCAGTGCTTCCTGCCTTTAGTGTCCTTTCCTGCTTAATATGGCTTTGAATTCCTCTGAACTTCAAGATGAGGATGCAGAACACTCTGTGGGGTCTGACTTCTCTTGGAGAAGCTTTTCTGGCTCCTCCTCAGGGAGAAGCACAGAGATGTGTTCCCTTCATCCTAACATGGATCTAACGGGGTTATTCCTGCCTTGATAAGTGCCTCAGGTGAACACTGGCCAGACCTTAGCAGACTTTAAAGCCTGGTAAAGTCCAGTCTCCTCATGTTCATAAATACACAAAGAGTTAGCTGGCTCCACTTGCAGATAACTAATCACTCTTTCACTTGAATTAATGCTTAGATTTATGAATTTTACTAAACTCAAGGACTAAACAAAAGTAACTGAATGGCAAGGATCCCATCAAAAATATTTTGCAAGTAAAAAAGCGTTATGTCATGTCAGCAGAGGATCCCACAGAAGCCACACGATGTGACGCGACACTCCTCAAGCAATGTAATATAACATGGCACCACCAAGTAAGCAAAAAAAGCCCAAACATTTTATTTTTAGCTGAGATGCTCATTACCGTCCAATGTCTGATCTGAATGGTTTTTGACGGACTTAAGTGGAGTGAATTTGGCTGATGTCATGGGTTTAATAGCTATTTGAATTATCCCAATCTTCTAGCAGCTCTCTAAATTTTTAATCTTTTCTGTTCACTATGAGGACAAAAAAAGTCTCTTCTAAAATAATGGCCTGAAAAGCTGTCATTGCACACTCTAAATGCAGCATTTGGACCAGACCTCTCTAATATATGTCACTCAAAGGTGCATTTGGAAAAGCTTTGTGAGACTCTGAGAGAAGTGGAAAACTCTTGCCTGGTCCTTGTTGCTCAGAGTGAGGTGTGGCAAACAGATGCTACACAGATGCAACAGCAGCTCCTTAGGAAAGCAGGGCCGAGGGATTAAAGATCCTGATTCCTACAGATGTGATCACAGCACTGGAGATCACAGGGAGAAAGGAATCAGCTCAGGATGCATTTCAGGGGCTATGGGGTTTTCTTTCAAAATCCCAGTTGCCCCACCCTGCTGGGAAAAGCCCTCCCCCAGTTTTTACAAGATATAACCCCAGACCTAGAGGAGAAAATAATAAAATAGGAGGGTGGGAGAAGGAGGCAGCAAGCTTGTGGCTGTCTGTGACATGTCCAGTGGGCTCCAGCATGAAGTGCAAGCTCAGCCCTCAGTTCCTATCAGCATTACAGCCAGGAGGTTCTGGCATGCAGCGCTTGCTCAGCCCTCAGCTCATATCAGCATAAACACTTCATCACAGCTGACACGCTGATATGCTAAATGAGTAAGTGCGGTGCACAAAGAGGTCACAGGGAAGTTAACTAAAGGGATTATAAGGGACAGTCAACACACTTCAAAAAGAAAAAACCTGATAGGTGCAGAAAACATGGTAAATGAGCCTGAAGAATGCAAACCCTCTGCCGTGCACTCCATTACAGCCCTGACAGTCCAGTTCCAAACAGTTAAATATGAAACTGTCAACAAGGGCCTGTCTTAATAACCAAACTTGAGGCCTTTTATCCTGGAAGATTTATGAAGTAATTTTAAAGAGGCTCAAGCAAACATCTGTCAATAAATTGAATGCCGGCTACAGGATTTACAAGCAAGACAAGAATTTCTCATTAAGTGCACATTAGCACTGTGGGGATCATAAATAGTAAGAGGGCAGGATGCTGAGCCTCTCAAGCTGTCATTAAAACACTATCTAAGAACTAATGAGGAAGTGATGGAAGGATACTAATGATCCCTCGGGCTCCTTTCATTCAGCGGTGCCTGTGATACAATTTCGGTTTGCCACAACTGGAGGGTTTCAGAGAACCTCCCAAACTCTGTCCCTGCAAAGCCACAGGGACACTGAGTGCTCACTGGAGGACCAGAAGTGGCATTGTCACAGCTCTGTCCTCCAGATCACACCAGGCTTGAGGTGACAAACGAAAGGGCAAGTCCCACACACTGCTGTGGGCGAGCAGGAGCTGTGTGGGTGCCATCAGGTACACCTGCAGTGCCCTGGAGGTGAAAAAGGAATTTTCATATGGAAAACAACTTGCAAGTGATTTTGAGCTTCTCTATTGAAAAGTGAGGTTGGAAGATTTCTGTGACTGCCTGTCTGAGCAATGACAAAGTCTGTGGGCTGCCCCTCGGCTCTCAGCCCTTCCAAGGAAGGGACAAAGGTTTCCAGTAACCACTGGAGGATTGTAGGTGGCTCTGGTTCGCCAGAACTTCAGTAGGTCCCTCACAGCCTTGGTGGCAAACTGCACTGAGAATGAGGTGCCCCAATTCCCACCAGAACTCCTCGGAAAGTGGGGTCAGTCTGTGTTCCAACTCTCACTTCAGAGAATGGGGCATTCAGATGGTCCCTTCTCTGCTGGGGAAGAGCTGCAGCTTTCCTTTAGTCTCCATGTGAGTTTGATGGAATTTATCCTGCCTGGAACATTACAGAATTCATCAGGGATGTGGGACACCCAATTCAGAACTTGGACTTGAGGGTGATCCTGTCCCATTCCTGGTGCCTGCACCTCTGTCACAATTCTGGCTCTTCCGTACCCACCTCCCCTTCCTTTCTGTGTGCTTGTGACCAGAAGCTGACACAATTTTCCTGATGACACCTTGGTCAGAAATGTGTCAGAAACGACACATTTTTGAGCCTTACTGTCAACAGATCTGTTTGCTGATGGAGAAGAAAAGAAGTCTTTTTAGATTATTCTGTTTTCTACCAAGACAGGAATCTTCCTTTTGCTTGTGTCCCCTAGCACAAGGACCAAAATGATTACTGCAGCATAAAAAACCTATTTCTACCAATAAAAATTATTTCTTTGGGTCTGCAGTATACTGGCACTTAAACTATAATGTAGTTACATTTTTTTTCTGTAATAGATGTTTAACACAGTGTATTGATGCTGTGGATGGATGTCTCTTTCTGAGACTTTTGTCTGCAGAAGAAATCAAATGAACATAACCAAAGTGCACATTAGGAGAAAGACATTATATTACTGAGCAGCAGCACATAGCAACAAGTCACTCATCAGTTAAAAACCTCATTCTGAAGGAATATTGTAGTTAAAACCTTTCAACATGCAGCTTTCCAAATGAGTTTGTCCATAAACAGCAATTGTTAATAACTTGTATTTAATAGACATTTGTCTACAACAAAATTAACTCATAAAAAGACAAACTTTTCCAGTAAAGGACAGTAAAGACAAATGCAGCTCAGTGCATTCAGCAATTGCATGAACATCACACTCAGGACCAATTTCCTCCCAGTACTGGAAATTTGATTCAATCCAGGGAAGTCAATAACAAATAATGTGTTCAAAGGGCTCAGAACTGAGACTTCCATTAAACCAACAAATACCTGAAATAAACAATGGGCAAATGTTATAAACTATATCCAGTGAGTCCCTTTTTCATCTCTTATCCTCTGCAACTCAAGTTATATTCACATGGGCTGGTTCCCAATACTTTTTCAGACTGACTCAACAAATAGGATCAATTATTTAACAGTATTTTACCAGTCAGTACAAGTCAGGATAAAATTTCCCCCAATCTAATTAGTCCTTGTGATGTTATGGCAAGTATGGAAATGTATAATTACAGTGTAATTACACAGGCACCGTAAATGCAGCAAGTTGTAAATTCAAGGCTAAATTTCAAAATCGGGTCATTTGAGCAGGTTCAAAATTAGGCAAAACCTGTTTGCTCATCCCTGCTAATTATGCTGTCAGCTTCTCCAAAGCCAGGCACCTTGAAGGAGCATCCCCCTGGTTAATCCCATGAACTGCCCGTCCTGTGTGGGGATGGAAGTGAACTCCCCAATTATGGACTGAAGGCTTCTGCTGAAAACAATCGTTTTGGTCTGATGTGGTGGGAAAGACTCTCAGACAGCAGCAGTGAGAGCACTGCAGTGGCACGGGCGCTGCTCTGTCAGTGTCTCTGCCAGGGACTCGGAATTTTGGCAGAAGAGAGCAGATTTGTGTTTCCATGTATTTTTAGGCAGTTCCATGTGCTCTGCTGGATGGGACTGTGTGTCGGGACAGACGGGCTTTGGTTGTCCTGTGGCCAAGTGTCACTTAAAGTCTGAGTGCCCCAGCTGACCCCAGGTACAGAGGTTTGAACCTATGGACTGATTCACATCAGCACGATTCCGCACCAGTAACCATCCTTGTGTAGCAGGAAAAGTTGGCACTTTAAGCAGCAATCCTAAATCCTGATGCAAAAAAATATCCTACTGCAGGGAGAGAACCCGTGGTGCCAGTGATGTGACCAAGGATTTCGGGAACACCTGAAAAACGACCAGGCTTGGGAATGTCAGGAGGCAGAGGAGCTGCCCTTGCTGTGGTAACTGCTGGCACATGGGTAGACCCATATTTTAAAAAGCAATAAGGAAAAGTGTCTATTTTGATCTGTTCCAGTAAAGCCCCCCTGCTTCAAACATTTATATTTTTTTTGTTCAACAAATGTTTTATGGGGAAAAACGCCTACAAGGACGCATCCATCTGCTGACCCAGCTGTGGCTGCTAATATACATAATGGGAGAGAAATTTCCTGTTACTGATTCCTCTGAACTGCAGACCTGAATCCTTTGTTTTAGATACCGATTCAACAATTTCACTATCAATAATTAACAAAAAGGATTCATCTACTTCATCAAGATCTCAGGCAACGAGTCCTGAATGGAAAATAAAAGGAACTCTTTTTTCTTGACCTTTTTAATGAAATAAAATTGATGCTATTTTTAGGTAAGGTTATTTGCATAAATATGGAAGGAAAGTAAGCTTTAATATTAACTTTATCTCAAGTAGAGAAAGGAAAAAGATGTTTATATTGATTTGCATTTATGCTTTGTGCTGTATTGCTATTATTACAGGGATTTAAATTTAGGTTTTATAATTTTGAGCTCACTTCTACTATTATGGTGGGATAAAGGTGCCCTTAATCCCTTCAAGGATCCGATCTTTTTATTTAAACACACACCTGGTTCGTGGTAACTGAACCAAATTTCTAATTATGAAAAGCAGGTTTCATATCCAAATTTAGCTGAGTTGAATAAAAATCCGCAGGTGTTGCCTTACCTTTTTTAACTACATATTAATGTTATCAGACTTGCTGACTCATGAAACTGAGGTTATAGCAATTTTAGCTATGCTGAAGAATTAATCCATCATTTGGAGAGTGCCGCACTATTCTTTATCCTGCATTTCTTGCTCTGAGTCTTCCTGTTATGCTACCTGCAATTCTTGGCCTTGGAAGGCTTTAGTGGTGGGGTGATGAATATCAGACACTTTTGCTTCCCCTGAGTGTCTGAGGTGCCTTTTGTTGTTTGTGGTAGATGAAACTTCAAAAATGTTAAGCCTGAAGTTCACATGTGTTCATCTAAAATATCTTCCCGATTCTGCAAGTCAGGCTAAAATTACAAGTTGGGCATTTCGAGCCCTCCCACTCCTGATTAGGCTGGGAACACGATCTTCTGCAGCACTTGAGGCACTTCTGCTTCTGTCATTAGCTGAACACCAGAAGTGAAAACAATTCTGTGTTATCTTTCCTGAGTCAGAATGTCAGCAGCAGAGCAGTGCCGGAGCTGTCTCACTGGGAATGGACACACTTGTGTCCAAAGCACGTGCAGGGACATTCTCCCTATGCTGGACCCAAGGCCACCGGCAGAATTTCATCTTGGAAATTGTTTCTGTGCTGATCTCTCTGTTCCTGATGCACTTCTAGCTCCTTCTGTAGCACAACAAGGTTAACTCCTCTCTGGCTTTCACATCTACTCGATAAACCCACAGCCCCTTTGGCTCTGCCTTCATTCCCAGTTATCCCCGGGTTTCCAGGGAAATGGTTCTGTTGATGCTGTGGGGAGCGGAGCAGGGCACGGTGTCTGCTCAAACACTCAGCTCTGCCCGACTCTGGGCTTTCAGCATTTCCCTTATCACACCTATCAGCTACAGTAGGAAGCACAGTAGGTTTTGCTATGAATGTTATCTCATTTCTTGAGAAGAGGTGTGAATCCTGCCTGGGCAATAAAAGGGTCTTACAGGGAGTGGAACTGGAATTTCACCCTTTCAGTGCCTCTTCACATTGCTCCAGAGTATAAAGGGCTTTACTGGACATGTTTTACTTCTGGAACACACCTTCTCTCTACCTCAAGTCCCACTTGATCTATTTACACCACAAACAAACACAATGAACATTTTTTATATTTTTTAATGCCTTGCTGGGCTGATGAATAAAGTCCCATAGACTCTAATAAACCACAGAAGAATAATTTAGAATTATGTCCCACGGAAAGCTTCAGTAAATAACAAAAGCATAAATATACCAGCAAGCTACTGTTACCCACGGCGGGAGACATTTGGGAATGAGAAGCTGCGTCTGTGCACAGTAACACAGATCCAGGGCTGCATCTCTCTCTACACTCATGTGAGGGAAGGCACAGATTCAGAACCTGCTCTCTGCACACATCATTGTCCTCTGCAGCTTCCACACCACGAGGGTTCACTCTGTTTGGTAAACCTCGGTGGGTAAAACTTTCTCTGCTGTTCTAGTCAAGTGTAAATAAATGAACAGAAACAGATTAAATGGCAGCTCTAATTAAGCAGCTTATATGTCACAGCACACTAACGCCAGTGTCTTGGTTTAGGTACTGAAAATTATCAGTACTACACTTCTTTAACCGGTAGTCTGAATTTCCTCATTATTCCACCCAGGGACCAAAGATTAGACAAAGAAAGCAGAAGGGCAAAGGTGTCTGATTCCAAACAATGCTTTAATGAATGATCATATTCAGCATTCTGTGCTGTTTGCCAGCCCTTCCCCTCTCGGTTCACGCAAACCCTCAGCCTCCCTCAGCTGCCACCCGTGAGGAGCAGGAGATGAGCTGAGCTCCTCCAGGCAGGAGGGGTTTGGCCCTTTGGATCTGTGTGAGTGAGGGTGCAGGGGCTGAACTCACTGCCAGAGCTTCAGGAAGCTTTTCCTACAGCTCAGGCCAGGAAGGTGTAGTGAGGAATATGTCGTGTCCCAGGTCAGAAGGACACTGAGTGAAGGAGGAGGTTTCGAGCAGCCTTGACTCAGGTCTCCTCTCTCCCACATTTTCCTGCCCTTCTCCTTCCCTCTCTCCGGATTTCTATTGTCTGTCTCCAGATTTCCACAGCAACAAGGGCATAAAATTCACTCTCTGGCCTTTAGGAGCTTAATGGGGAGACCTTCAGTGTGCACAGTTGTTCTGCTTTTAACTTATTTTTGCAAAGCAGGTATATTTCCATCCAAGAATTAGAGAGAGTGGCCTCAGGCTAAATTGCAGGGAGTCCCAAATGAGTGAACCCTTTGAGGGGAGAATCACTGAAGAAGAAAATGAAGATGACAAGGTTGTTGCTTCTTAATAAACATTATCACATTTTCACCATGTATTATTTATTACTTTTCTTTCACTGATTGATGTTCTAAAACATTTAATCTAATATGTATAACTATATATATATATTTAATTATCTTTTTTTTCCTAAAGAAATCTCAAATTAAGAGTTCCGTCTTTGTTTTTTGCATTGTTAAATTAACATGTTAGTCCTGGGAATTTTTTCTCCTTTTTTTTCAGAGTCTAAATAGGATTAAATTAAAGACATTTGAATGCTGCAATTTATATGTTTTATAGGTTTTCCAGAGTTGAAGATGGAATATTTTGATCAGTCCTAATGGGGTTTTTTGTGCCTATGGTTTTTCTAACCTTATTTCCTACTTGTGGTTTCATCTGCTCATGGTCAGGAGTGCTTGGGAGCAGAGTGAGAGGTCAAACTTTCCAGCACAGGACCCTCCTCTCTCTTATTTTACTTTATGGTCAGACAGACTATTTTATTCTGAGATCTGCTGCTGTCCAGTAAATATATAACTTTGTTAGGAACCAAGCCTGCTCCAGAATGATACCTTTGTGGACACTAAAAACAATTTAATGGCATGTCACAATAGCAATTCACTCTGCTAATAGCCTGGCTCAATAATACCATATTGCATAAACCTCCTTCAGTCTTCTGACAAATAATTCACCTTTATGCACTCGGCAGCAAGCTCCATTTCACTAACAAATATATTTCTCCCCTACCCCTACAAATAAATATCCAGCATCTTCTCACTGTAACTTCAGCTGTTGCCTTGCATGAGGTCAGTGGGGCCATATTTCTACCCCAAATCACCTTTCTCCACCATAGCCAGAGAGACTCTCAGCTTTTAACTGGCACATCAAATCACAGGCAAGGGTGGAGGGAATAAAGTCTTGGAAAAAAAATCTGTGCATTTTGCTATGTCTCACAAGCAGCAGCAGTGAAAAGTTTAAATACTCTGTATGTCAGGGCAGCCTTAAACAAATGTTTATGGGCTTTGCTTTTGCAAGCAGAAGGATTTGGGTAAGCACAACCCTCAAGATGTCTCTTGCTTAAAATGCAGCGCAAACTCCCCGAGCCGGCACAGCCTCCTGCCATCCTGCTTCCCTCGCTGCTTTTTTCAGGAGCTGCCTGCTCAGGGAGAGATCTGTTGGGTCTGCTGCTCAGCACGAGGAAATGCTTCAAGGCTGCTCCACGAGTTATCTGGGTGAACGGTTGCCTTGATTTGGGGGTGCTCCTGGAAAACCCCAGCTGGCTCTGAATTCCAGGGGGCCAATTTAAGGTGCTCTGGGGAGAACATAACCAGTACCCCCTCTCTGATGGATACAGCCATCATTCCTGGCTTGGTGGCCCCCTAAGGAATGAGTTTAATGCTCTCAATCCACCTCCTCCTCCAGGTGAGGAGAAATTCTCTGTGCTGGATTCGCTGGGCCTGAACCATTGGCAATGAACCACCTCACAATGATTGTCCCCAAATCCTGCAGGATATTTTGGGGTAGTGTGGGTGATAAGGGTGTTACATCCTCCTGCACTGCTGCCGTTGTGTAAATTGAAAATCACCTTTTACAATGTCTGAGTTCATGTTAAAAGACAGAAAAGAAAAAAAAAAATGCAAGTCTTCCAGCTACAAATAGAATTTCCTCTATATTTTTATTTTGCTATGTTATCAGCTTACACTCAGTATAAATTCCTCCTTTCCTAGAAATGAGACTCCAATGATATATTTAGAAATAGAATCAGCTCTCAAGAGCTTTTTTTTTTAAATGCCTATGTAGAATCTGCTAAACCCCAACTGCATCCTGTTCCTTTAAAAACTACTCTCAAATCCGACGGTTAAAAAAGGCCGTATTTGTAGAAGAAACTATTTGTATCAAATATCATGAGAAAATAAGTGCATCATGACAATTTTGAACATCTTTTATGATTTGATTGTCAGTAACGAGGCCCACAGGAGAGTGATAAATGTGAGGCACGAAAAATATCTATTTCACTTAGATAGCAAATTATGCAACTCAGTGCTTGATAGCACTTGGCAAAATACAAATGTAGTTGAATGGAATTGAAATTGTTGCTCTCTGCCTAAGACACAGGTAATATCACCAGGGGTCCTGTCTTCAGATATTTATAAGAGCTAAGAGTTTAAGTAATAGTAGCAGTAATACAAAATTACCTTTAAACATTGAAAACATTTTTACTTTGTTACAGGGTGTAATTTACACTTTTTCTCTAATGGCTTACAGACTGAAAATGATATACTAATGCAATTTTTCAAATTTAGTTACCTTTTTGTGTTCTAAAATTATGTGCTCTCTCTCTTTTCCCTGTTTGTCATTTCTCAGATTCCATTTAATTCCATGTTCGTAGAGTTTTATAATTTATCTACTTGTCATAAAAGTTTTCTAGACTTTTAAAAATACGAAACACTCCCAATAAACTCTGACAAAAATGCTTCCAGTTCAACTTTTAGAAATTTTTCAATTTTGTTTTGAACTATTACCATACATTTTGGTGGTGGAGTGAGATTTTTCATGAAGTGACATCAAGCAAGGGAAGGGAAAAATGATCAGAGAAGAGATTCACTCAAACCATTCATATTAACCTGTCTCTTCACTTATAGATTTATATTCCTTCTTATCCTGCATGGAAGGATAGGAGATAAATATAGGAATGGGTTCTACAGCTATGCCTTAGCTCAGGATGGCAAATGAAACTGTGAGAACTTTCAAGATTTCAAAATTTGCCTTCTCTCAAATCATGAAGTTTATTCCATTGGCTAATTAAAAAAAGATCATTTTAAATGAAGTGTTTAGTTTTGATCATTTCAAATCACTTTTTCCCAGTGCTGATATTTTTACATGTTCATTTATTTGTTTTACAGGAGTTTTTCTTCCAATTAGTTTGGATTTTGAAACCCAGAGCTATTTCTCCTTAAGCAATGTGAAAACAGACTATTTTGACAGGATGCCTCTTTAAAACTCACAAAATGATATTTCTCTAACCAACCCTTTTCACTCAAATAAATGATGTTTCAACACGTCGCCCCATGAAAGTTTAATCCACAAAATCAAGATTGTATTTACTGTGCCTTTCTATTTCTTCCTGAGCATTTCCAACATCACTGGAGTCCCTCATGACCATGACACCAAAACATAGCAGGGATTGCCCAAATGCCAGCTCCTCACCAGGACATCTTTTGGGCAAAGGATTTTTTTTGGGAATTGTCAGAGGGGGTGAGGGTTTCTCCCTCTCAGTGCTCTCCATCCCCTTCTCTCCAGGGGCTCTGCTCTTGCTGGAGGGATGGGGCCACCTCAGATAGAGGGGATCCTTGGCAAATCCCTGTGCTCTCCTCCCTCCTCCTCCCCAGTGAGCAAGAAACTCCTCCTGCAGCCCACCCTGCATCCACTCTGCTCACAGCACCCTAAATCCCACGAGAATGAGCTGAATTTGGAGGAGCTGGGCTGTCCCAGCCCCTCCCAATGCCCCTGGGTGCTGCTCCACTGGAGGAGGACAAGGAGCCATTGCAGATCCTGCAGCTGGGATAGAGGAGATGCAGTGCTTTAGGATTTGATAACTTGGAGAGGGACTCAAGGTTCCTCTTTCGTGAAAAAAAACTACAGAAAAAAATTAATTGCAATAAATAGAGAAAAGACAGGCGTGGGGAAGTGAAATGCAGGCTCTGGCCATGTGCAGCTGTTAAAAGGCTGGCTTCATACTGCATATGAGGAGAGGTGTCACCCTCAGAGTTCACAGCCCAATTTTAATGTGAGCAATTCCCCACATTCCCCTAAAAAGTTCAATCTGACACACATTTTATCCCTTTTGGCATTGTCTTTCGTGTAAGGTTGCTCTGCTCTGGTGAGCACTTGCCCTTTTCACCCTAGCCATGGCTTTTCAGCAATAATGGACAATGTTATTGTCAGGCCCTAAAAACCATCACCTGCCTCTCTTATTGCTTTGCACAACTTTGTCTGGAGTCCAGGCGAGCTTTCAGTTTTCCCATATCTGTTGTTCTTATCTCACTGGGATCAAATGGCAGCTTCCTGGGAGCTTTGTGGGGCTGGCACTGTGCCACATAAGGCAGGAAGATATGAATTCTCTTTTCGCATCCCATTTCCTTGTGGTGTAACTGTAAACTTGTACCAAAAGATACCAGAAAACCGAGTAGCGCTTAAGAAGCCTAAAAAGCTGATGGGTAATTACTGGGATTAACAAAAGCTCCGTGGAACCAGGGATCAAAATTCCTAAAAACTGCAATCCCAATGAACAACTGTGAATGCAAACAGCAGCGTTTTGATGGGAATGTGTGCACAAGTGCCTAATGCAGTTGTAAATAAGGCATTTAAATGACTCCGGGATCTGCAAGCCCTATGGAACTCTCCTGGGGAAGCTGTTGACAAATTAAAGCTGCTATTGCTACTCTTCCATTAGCTTTTGTATCCTAAACACATCATTAGGTGGTATTTCATGGCATAAAACTCTTACCTACTTCAAGATTGATTTGAAATGGAAGACTCTTACAAGAATATACAGTCCCTTTGGGTTCAAGCTGGGAGGATCAGTCGGAATAAATTTATTGCTTGAAAAGGATCTTGTTTATTCAGTCTGAAAATGCTTCATTTTTGTAAAAATTCTCATATTTATAAATAAATAATATGTTGAACTTATTCAGTAGATTATTACTATGGATACTTTACTTTTGAGCAGTTTGTTGCATATCTTAAATATTTCAAAAGCAGATCTTTATATTTGGATTTTTTTTCTCCCAACCTTTTAAACTTCATTCCAAGTGTCAGGACCTCTGATTCTGCATTTACATTTTTTTTTTTTGAGCAAAATGCTAAAATATTAATTGTAAAAGAGGACATTATTGACAATCCAAGAGAAAGCTCCTGAAGATGAGAATAACTGATGGGTTTTTGGTCAAAACTATCTTCAACATGAATATTAGCAGGGGATTCCAAACACATCTTTTAGCCTGCTAATAGTTCTGTTCACAGGAATTCTGCATTTAGAAGACTGCCACTGTCACCAAGACAAATAAATATCTTGAGTTTCCTGAAAAGACATCTCACACTTTCACTTCTATTAGATGCCTCTTTTCTAAAATTATTGCAGCGAAAAAGTCCAGTAGACAGTGTGATTTTAGGAAAGCTTTCAGGAAAAAAAAGAAAAAAACACAGAAAACAAACCCACCTCTTTGAGATAACATTTAAGATGCACTTGAAAATTCTTCTCCCCAAACACAAAGGAAATTTAAAGTTAAAGCTGAAAATCTGGCTGGAAACCATGTCCTTAAATCAACCTACCTCTCCTTAGCTTTGCAGGGAATCTCACACACTGTACTAATGCCATATGTGCCACAACACACAGGAATAATGGGGTGAATTGAGGACAGTGTCACACCATACTGAGTTCCTCTTAATTCAAAATTTCTTCCTTGCTTTTAAGAGGGTAGTTTACAACCCTGCCAAAATGGCACTTTTTTTTTTTTTTTCTTAAATATACAGAGTGAAAAAAAATGCAGCATGAGAGCACACAACTTCTGGAGAGAAAACTGAGAGAGCTGCTGAAAGTGGGATGTGTACAAATATGTGTAAACTGCCTAAACCCTGCAGAGAGGAAAGGGAGCAGTGAGAACCCAGCAAGGGACAACAGACCTGCACAGCTGAAAAAGGCCCAGATTTAACTCCCCACACAACCCCAAAATCAAATCAGGATGTGAATTTGAAGCTTCTCTGCCTCAAAATTGAGTGGTAGTCAGCATTTGGGGATAGATTTTAGCAGATACCAGCAGCAGAGTGGAAAGTACAGCCAGGCTGTGAAACACAGAGTATAGAACATTTTAATGACTCCACGCAGACTTCAGCAGTTTCAGTTTATGGGGCTTCGTGGGAAAAAAATAAATAAATGCTGTTGTTTGACTGTTTCCATCCTCTTGGGTTTTGCACCCCTCTTGCATTTCCCCTGAGGTGTTTTTCAGGCAGAGATCAGAGCTGCTCTTCAAACACCCTGAGAGTTCAGGGCAGGTCAGGGCTGCGAGGTGGCCCTGGCAGGGCTGGGAATGAACTGCTCAGCTCAGTCCTGGTCCCAAGTGCAGAGCACACTCGGGCTCCAGCATCACTTCAACTCAGATTCCCCTTCCACACCAACTCAGAATTCTGCTCCAATTTGCTTTTCGTACGGACAAGCTTCAGTCACAACTTTGCTGAGATTTGAAGAAATGTTTGATACAATAGTTTCATCCAGCTCCACTTTCAACTGCTGATCTGAAAACCTCTTGTCTCACTTTTTTTAACTCGTGTCATTTGATATTCAAGTTTCCTTCAAATTTCCTCTCGTCTGAAGGCAGAATCAAGCTCCCTCGTTTCCTGGGAATGCATAGGTTATGTGACAAGACATACAAACAGTTTTGATCATCAGGAAAATTTACTGCTCCACAATATTGCAGTTTTAATTAGCAGTAAAGTGAAATGAAAACTCTGCTGCCATGTGATTAGAACATGGCTTTACAGTCGTGGGAAGGGACTCTTGCCTGGTACTTCATATAATGGATAGGATTTCTACATTTATTTATGGCACTACAAGGGTATTGGGAATTTGTAGGAAAACTTCAAAGAATTGACAGGAATATATTCAGTTTCTTTGTCTGTCACATGAAGGGTAACTTAAGTTTTGTGGTAAAATGTGTTTTTTCTCTTACTGCTTAACTGAGCAGGACTTCCTGCTTCAACAAGTTTCTGCCCTAAGTTGTTCCTGTAAGGACACCCTTCACTTCATACTGTATTTATATTCCTTGTTTACTTGTAGCCAGGACAGGCTGGGGAAGTGGCTGAGGAGGGGCTGTGTGAGACCAGCTCGTATCACTGTGGTGCTCACTGAAGGTGCTGCCCATGGGAGGAAGGATGTGAGGCTGCTCATTCCACCCAAATCCATCTGGCAAGGGAGAACAGGGGCCTCCGAGGAGCCCTGGTCATTTGCTGTCATAAAATGCTCTGCGGCTGTCTTTTCCCTGCTCTCAGCTCTGAAATACCTCAGTGGAACCTGGAGCAGGAAGGGCAGCACACCAGGTGGTGCTGCCTGGGACAGACCCGAGCACTGGGGGGGGTGCTGGAGATGCCATGAGCATCTCCACTTGCACAGAGCTTTGCAAATGTCCTGTGCCTAACCTGTGCTCTGTTCAGCTGGGCTGCTGACCGCTACTGAGCTGGGCTGCTCTGTGCTGGGCCCTCAGAACTGGAGCTCCATCCAGCTGACTGGGGCAGCAGTTCCAGGGAAATGATGCTGCCTCCTGTGCTGCCATGCTCTGGAGCAGAAACTGCTGGGAGGTGGCAGGAGCAGGTCACACACAGGGAAGAGAGGGACAAAGTGTCCCAGTCCCTGTGAGCTGCCACACCTGAGCTGGGGGAAGCACAAGTCCCCTGGCTGTGATGACAGGGAGGACACTCAAGGGACTCTGTGCCACAAACAAATGATCTCACTCCCAGCTCACTTTCTTCTTGCAGTGAACAAAAATCAGCAGAATGAAAGGCAGTCTGACTTGCAATCAATCTTCATTAAGAGTCAGATTCTTTCAGAGCAGCTCCATAAACAGTATTTTTGTGAATTAAAAATAACATCGTGTTAATTACAGTTCTGCATTACCTTTTTGTTATGGCATGTTAGGCATACTCCTACTGTACAGAATGCCAATAACTCTTCACAATTCCCCGGGATTACAGTTCCCTCCTCAGATAAAGGAACAATCCTTTGAGATGATGGCACATCAAATATGCCTTCATATTTCTGTCTCCTGTTTCCCAGCCTGTGCCATATTGTGCACAAGCTGAAGCAGCACAATACACCACATCTGCCATTCACAGGGCCACCTTTGAAACTGGCCCAAATTTTCTTCTTCACTGATCTATGGATCGTATCCTGTGTTATAGTTGTTCCTTTTCAAATCTAGTTAAAGCTGGAAAATCAGCTTTTTGGTGGCTGTTGTGTGCTAACAGCTCTGGGGGTGAAGCATCCTGTCCCAACACAAAGCTGTTTGTCCTGTGAGAACAAATTCACCTCCTGGGCTCTCCTGGTGTGTAGCCCCTGAATTCCAACAACCCCCAGTGCTGAGGTTCAGGCAGGACACAGAGCCCCAGGTGAGAAGCAGACACAGAAGCACAGGCAGAGAGGGAACCCCAGGGCTTGTCTGTGCCTGCAGGCCAAATAATGAATTTATTTTGCATTTAACATGCCTGAATTAGGGACGGGATGGAAGCAGTGCCCAGCACAGGCTGCTAACCCTGCTGATGGACACTGCACTGGCTTCACCCAGACCTGACAGTGTCTCAAGCTGTGTTTTTTAAATCTAAAGACAAGAAGCAATATTCCTTCTGCTGCACATTTCCAGTGTCATCTCTGGAGCCAGGTTCTGAAAGCAGCATTTATGAACCGATGTTAACAGGACCCCGATGATATGCTCAATGCTCAGGTCAGAGTGTGCTGTGCAGAGCCATATCCTGGTGTCAAGATGCAATTTCCCAAAGAAAGTTATGAAATCCATGCCTGCAAGCACTGTTTTGGGCATCTAACCACAGAAATTGTTCCTAACAACTGGAATGAGATAGGATCAAGACATTACATGTCAGCAGAAATATCCTCTCCTTCTCCCCCAGTCCTCGGCGTATTCAGATTTCACAAAACTTGGGTAGGAATTTCCATGACTCATTCCCCAGTAATCCATCTTTCATTCCTTTATTTGTGACACTGCCACAAAAGACTGAAAATCAGGATTTTTTTCCTTTTGCTTAAGAGGTGGATTCATGGTTTCAAGCCAAATGCATTTGTGTAGCTTCTGTTTAAACACTGGGTGCATCCCCAGCGCAGGGGCAGAGCACATCAGCACCAATCCTTCAGCCCAGAATTGCATTTGCTGCAAACCTTTGTGCACACGAAACCTGAAGTGCAGAGGGACCACAGAATAAGCATGAGTTGGAGTTACAGAGGCTTTCTGTAAATAAATATTCTTTAAACACCAGGCAGAGGCAGCCCCATGAGCCACTGGGGGAGAACAGCCAGGAGAGCCAAGCAAGGACTCGTATGGATGGGGAAGGTGTTGAAAACACCTGGATTGACACCACTGTTTTAGATAGAGAAACTGGAACTCGATGTGGAAAGAGCAAGGCTCACAGGAACAAATAAGCAAATTTCACAGAAGGAAAGCAAGAGGGGAAGAAAGAATAAAGGAAAAAAAGAAAATTCCCCTACAGGTTTAGCCGATAATGTCAACAAGCATCATTCTTACTGCTCTCTCACTATATGTCAAGTCGTCTATTGCTTCTAATCTGTTGTAAGCTATATTCTCTATAGACAGATATAACACCAGAGGAGAACATTAAGACCACCTATTCATATTTTTTTGACATTTGAAGTACAGTCAGACCTCGGTAGGACTTCAGCTTTGGCACAGAGTGAATCTGTGATCTTATCAAATATGCAATCCCACATAAAGCAACTGCTGAGCTGCACAAGAGTCACATAAATATTAAAGCGTTCAGAATGGTTAACTCATCAAACAAGCTGCCTGTCTGGACAGATGGACGGAAGGACTGAGGAATACATCATGCAAAATCTTGAATTTAGGCTGCATGAAGGAAGAGCTTTCAGAAATGAGACAAGCACATACAAAAAAAGCCCACATTTACTACATATGTGGTCATCGCTGGCTTTTAATCAGGAAAGGTTTAAACCAAATTTCCCTGGAGTGTGATTCCGAAGGAGAAGATGACAGAGTAGATGTGTTAGGGTGCTGATCAGGGAGCCAATATATTTCAGGGCTGGTATAAGCCTGCATTTATCCTACAGGGAAAAGCACAGGCAGAGAGAAGATGTGTTATTTTGTAAACAACATATGAAGGCTATCTGGTGATCAGAGATTGCAGTATTTTCCATCCCTCTGCTCGTGTGGAGCAGGTGGAGCCATCTTTTACAAAAATTAAAAGGCTTCAAACAAGGCCCGTTGTTAACCAGCCCAGGGAGCTCGAGGAGGCAGCGATTGATGCGAGTTAAACATTCTGGGTTGGTACTGGGACTTTCCAGCTGCGTCTGAGGGAAGGAGCTCAGTATCTCACACACATCTGCTCATTTAACCTCCAACAGCAAACACATGAGCATTTTCCAGGGAGGAGATGAGAGGCACTGAGATGTCTGCACCTGCTTTTCAGAGGTGCTGAATTCCCTCTGCTCCCAGTCACAGGAACACACGGAGATGGGGATCCCAGTGACAGGGAGACACGGACACTGGGCTCCCAGGAGCTCAGCTGGGGTGGGCTAAAGGCCCTTCTCCCACAGTCGGGGCTCAGGGCCATTATTGGTGTCTCTCCATAAGTATCACCACGGTGTTGAGCCCCAGGTGGAGGTATGGCCCTTATTTTAAGGCTTTAAGAGAGAGTTAATGTCAAGCACTTTGTCCCCCAGACCCCCAGACAGAGATTCCTGCCACATCTGCCCAGCTGTGCCCCTTGCAACCCCTCCTTTCAGAAGGAGATGGGGATGGCTGATGGGATGGATGAAGGGATGGATGAAGGGATGGCTGATGGGATGGATGAAGGGATGGATGAAGGGATGGCAGCCCCAGGCACAGGGCAGGGAGGCTGAGCAGAAGTGACAGCTCGGAGAAGCCTGGCAGTACCATCTAGTGGGTGCTGCCTCGCACAGGCAGCTGCTCCCAAGGAGGAAGGGAGAAAAGAGGACAGAGAGCAGAGAAATAAAACATTCTTTATCACTGCTCTTGACAGGTATTATATTGTACTATAGTGCCATTTGTTTAGTTACTGCTACAGCAAGTGCTGTGCAGAAATCTTATAAGCAGCCATATGGCACCTCTGAATGAAAGCCATTATGCTTTTATGAGTAACCCACACTGTCTCTGCTCGGGGAAAGAACCTCCATTTGCACCAAATGTCATTTTCCTATTCTGAAAGGAAGAAAATATTTCTGACTTTCACTGAACTCCACAAACCTGAGCTGATCCTCCTCTCCTGACAGTGTTTACACAGAGCCTAAGCCCACTGGAGGTCTCAAATACCCACCAGGTATTTCACTACTGACATTTTGCTGTTTCCGTGCTCGTGCTTTTCAGCTGCGCCATGTTAAACAACCCTGTTTGCAGCTAATATTAGATTCTATAGTTACCAGTTCATTAACATTTTATAATTTACCATCCATTACACTCGACAGCAACTGTCCAGCCATTCTTAGCACTGTTTTAAAAAGGAGTTTTAAAAAGACCCTTAGGAACAGAAAGTTTATTCTCTGAACAGGGTAAAAATAACAAGTCATTAAAAATTCCTGGTACCTGGATGCAATATCTGGGCTGCACCTCTTAAATTAACTCCATGCTTTTGCTGTGCAGAGCAAAGTTTTTGTGGTGATTGGAAAAAAAATATTTTCTTCTGCATCAGTTTGTGTTTCCAACTCTCCCATGTTGCATTAAAAGTGTGTTGTGTTCTGGGGACTCGGTTGTTAAACACTGAATAAGGCTCTGGAACTTGCTGGTCGAGGATTATGTGTTAAAGGAAGAGCAAAATTTCTGCACTGCATACAGGGAACTCAACTTCTGTAAAGCTGTGTGTGTCTGCATGCTGAATTTGCATGTCAAATGTTGGGATTGCAGACACAGTTGCAGAAAGTGTGTATGCAAATTAGGCACTTAAAAATGGACATATTTGTATATGATGGCTGCTGAACAGATCAGTCCCCTGTCCACTTCTATATATAAATTGTATTTGCCTTTTCTTAAAATATATTAAAAATATTTATCAAAATATTTATTTTAAAAGAAGAAAAGAAGAGAAGGCTTCATTAAAATAGAGCCTATGTAGAGACATGTTGTTAAAAGGAATCTAAATAATCTCACTTCCCTGCTCCAGATAATTAACACTCTTCAGCAAGAACTTTTCTCTAAATATCAGTCTTCTTTTAGAGAGATTTGCCATTTTCCTGCATTCATTATCTCACCAGAGCAAAGTGAAGCCATGCACCAGAAATACTGCAGGGATCATGCAGGATATAATTGCTCTAATGCTTTGCATATTTATGTTTGAGCCCTTTTCATGAAGTGTTACTTTAAAAAAAGAAGGATCAGTTCATCTTTAAAAGGGAGTGATTGATTGCTGCCAGTCAGGCATTCCTTCATTCTTGGCTTCTCTCTTAGTCTCTGTAATAAGTTTTTCAGGAACCCCAGCCCGCTATTAAAGAACAGCATTCATCATAAGCCAAGCAGAGAGGAGGCAGACTTTGACGGGCACAATACCATATTTCAATCTACAGTGTCCTTTTTGTTAAACTTGAGCTGCTGCCTCATTAGCGCTCGAGCAAAAATACACAAAGCCTTTTGTAAATATTAATCAGAAATGTACAAAACCCCTCTCCAGACTAAATTACTTATTATTGGGCTCTCTCCAGGTGATAATATCTAACTAAAAATTCTGTTTGCCTAAATTGTGGGAGAAAAATACCTTTTTATGTACATTTTATGAAGCGCTCTTACAAGGATAAGTGTTTTAAGTAAATGCATTTCTTTAGCATTTTCCCCTTTTTTTGACATCCATCCTTCACAGAGCAGAAATATGCAGCCCTGCTGTATGTTGTAGGCTGCAGCATTCATCTGAGCAGTGTGAGGTTTAAATTCCTGATACCCAGGTTTATTTCTGGCACTCCTGATTAATATGAGAGTGCTTTTTCATGTTTTCCTGCTGAGCTTAAACTTAATAGATGTGAGGCTGGGACTTAAGACACACTGAATTAACAACATATGCTTTAGGCTGGTAAATGCAGCACTACAGAGGAGTCCAGATGGGTTCCAAGGCAGAATTTGGTCTTTTGCACTTCAGAAGGTCCCTGTCAGGACAATAAAGTTTCAGGATTTTGTTGCTGTTGTTGATTTTTGGTTGGTTTTTTTTTTAAATTAACTTTCAGCATTTCAGCCTGTGAGCAACGTGAGATGCATCGCTGCTGGGGAGACCCAAGCAAATGGAAGTTCTTTGCCCAAAGTTTGCACCAACAACAGTTTAAGCTTATGAAACCAATTTCCAGTCCTATAATTACTGGTACAAGGCCAAAACTGAAACTTTGGAAAGTTTAGGCTCAAATTCTGTCTCAGTCAAGCCTTTCCTTGAAGTTCGTGATAAAAAAAAAATTGTCAGTAAAAAGGGATTAGTCACAAAACTTCTGAAATCAAAGGTCACTGTCTCCAGGGGCTCTTTGTTAGAGTAAACAATAGAAATGCTCTCAAAACCGTTTTGAAGAAACAATTTTTATTGCTATCATCAGACCCAATTCTGCAGAGATTTCTTGGAGGAAAAGTAGTTCCTTAATGAAGCTCTTCCTACAGCAAAGCCAGGGCTCTTCAGGATCAGCCCCCATTACTGCAACTATATCAGAGCTAAAAGACTTTTGTGCTCTTTTTAGCAAAATCATTTCAGGTAGAACTCCCTAAAAGAAAGGCCTGAGCAAGCATTTGTGTGACATCACCAGCTGGACCATCTGTAAGTGAAATTAAAGCTGTACTGGAATTCACAGAGTTCAGTAATTCCTGCCTGTTTGGTTGTAAAGTTGAGGGGCCACAGGCACTGGTTTTGTTGGTGTTTATACAACACCCAGCCCAGCACATCCCTCACCAGAACTGGAGCCCAGGAGTCCCAGTGGATCTTACAAACAAGATTATGGACATCTGCCACAAATGCTGCAATAATGACTCGTTATCTAATCCCAGCTCTGCTTGTGCACCTGAGAGACTTTGCAAGGATTTGTCTGGAAAGTTTGTGGCAACCACGCAGTGAAAATAAACACTTAACCACCTTGAAAGTTGTGGTCAACTTTCTGAATGGAACTCTTAGTATTGGCTGATTGTTCATAGCAGTTATTTTGTACCTTTTACCCTCTCTGAGATCACCCTAAATTCTTGTCCAGCAATTACAGGCCCCACTCAAAGGCAACAGTGAACCCACTGATAACACAGCCCTGCCTCCCCATCCATCCAGCCAGAATAAATGCCCAGCACCAGAGAGTTAACAAAACACAGCAGACTTATTTATTTTTCTTTTTCTCTCCTGATACTGTTTTCACAACCTGACATAACCTGGTAAAGTAATTCTAATTGTATTTTGGATTGATAACTGCATTTTTCTCAGAATACACAATGCTTCTGAGAACAGTTGTGGTTCTTTGGTACAGCACAAGTGTTTTGTCTCAAAGATCTAAAGACGTCAATGAAAAAACTATCAGAAATTTTAAGTCCTAAAAGAAAACTGATGGCAAACATTTGGGTCTCATTTTTGCATCATGTAACCATGGATTAACAAGGATGATTCAGTAGAAAGCAATTAAGAAGGGCACTGAGGAAGTCAGATGTGCCTGGGGAGGAGGAGTCTGCTCTAACAGTGCCCCAGAGAAACAACTGCACCAGAAAAAGGGAAGAGCTGGCCTGAGCCCCAGCTCTGAGTGGAGCTGGAAGAAATGTCTCTGCAGGTTCAAAACAAGCCATCTTTCTCCTTTTTAATCCCATTTCTGTATTTCTGGACTTGCCCACAGCCTGGAGCAGAAGCAGAGGGCTGGCACGGGCAGGCTGGTGCTCTCCAGAGTAAGATCCCATGGCAGCTCCTAAGCCAGGGGCCTGGGAGGCAGCCGGAGGTACCAGTGCTCGAGCTGCTCAGCCAGCCCTTGGGGAAGTGCTCACCCCAGCCACAGAGCCTTCCAAACTTGCTTTTATACAAAACCTTCCATTTCCTACCTGACAGATAAACCAGACTTCTGCTCTGAGTTCATATCTGTCTTCTAAGCAAGAGGTCCTCAACTAGAAAGGACTGAACACTTGTTTTCAGGAAGACTTACTCCCCTCTGTAAAGAATACCCTGCATTAGGTCTTTCCTTAGAGCCAAATGCTGGGAAATAAATTAAGAGAGCATGCAATCAGTTCAAAATGACTGTAATTAGGCAATCAAATAGCCATAGGAAGCAGAAATCATCAATGTCTTTAGCTAGTTCATTTTGTCTGTGGATTTGTTTGTAAGTTGTTTTGTTGGTTTTTTTTTTAAATAAAAAGATTATAGACTGAAATTTAAAAAGGAATTATATCAATCCACCAGAATCCTTCTCATACACATCTTAGAGCAGTGCCTATTAACCCCTGGAATTATCTGAAGTCTCCATGCCCATATCTGTGCTAACTCTGCTGGCCCAAGAGGCCCAGGGGACGAAAACCTTTGTGTAGGGTTTGCAAAGCATCAGTGCAAAACACGGAGAGTCACTCCCCACAGCCACATAACAGGAGGGGTAAAAGTATTTGTCAAGTTTTAACTTAGAGTGTAGGAAAATCTCAGTGTACAATGAAATAAAACTCATCAAAAACACAACCAAACCATATCCTTCCTGTCATAAAAAGAAGGCAAACAATATGCCCTTCTCCACGTTCCTGCATACCTTTGGAACTGCAGGCTTCCTGCTCAGGAGCTGCCCTGCCAAGAATCATGTATCCTGTGATGACATTTCTCAATAAATAAAGTGACTTCATTATTGAAAAGCTTAACTGTAGTCGTGTGTGCAGTTTTTAATGCGGTACCAGCCCTGAAGTGCTGATGAGAGAAAATCCAGATGCAAGAGACATTCAAGTTGGAGCCAAGACATTTTAAGGGCTGCAAAGTTTCATTAGCTGAGCTGTGGATCGATGGGTAGATTAAAACACTATATTTGTTCATGGTGGAACCGGCTCCTCCACTGGTGTAAATCAGCACAGGAGAATGTAAATCCCTGTTTTAGCTGAGGATCAGGCTCCTGATTTAGTGGGCCTTGTTATTCTCAGCACATGTAAAAAAACGAGGGGGGATTGGGGATATTCACAGGTAGATCACCATCATTTCACCTCTGGGACTGGAGCTGCTTGTGGGGACTTCTGGGATAAGGCTTGGATGGGTTCCAAGTTCATTATTGTAGCCTGATTTGTGGTTAAAACATGTTAAGCCTAAATATTAAGCAAATACATCAGAGGAGGATTTACAGCTGTCCAAGGACACAGTAAACTGTAACACAAGCTCCTAGACTGTATTAAATTTGTATCCCCACAGTTTCTTCTGCAAGGGAATAGAAGAAGCAAATCAGGTTGTTCCTGGGACACATTAAGGATAGGATTGCTATAAATTCCCTCAAACTCAATTGTCTGTGCCCAGACTGGAGCCATCAGCTTCTATTTGAAGCTTTGGTATTCTGAAACTTTTTTTTTTTTTTTTCCCCTGGAAAATCTCAAACAAAGCATATTCTTTTGACTTCCCAGCAACAGAGAGGACAAAGAGATATTTTACAGTGGGTCCGAAGGGCGTTAAAGGACCTCCCAGGCGTGCTCAGCGTTGTTACAGCAGCTCCTGGGCCGCTGGTGCGCTGGACCCGCTGGAGCGGATGAATCACGGCTCGGCTCTGGCCCCAGCGGAGCGGCACACACGGAGCTGTGTGGGAAGTCAGCTGTCAGGCTGATGCAACAAGTCAGAGTTTACCAATCTGTTCTCACAAAACCGCAACTGGCAAAGTGCTTCACATTACGTCAAAGAGCTGCAAACAAGGCAGGAAGAGGCACAAACCTCTGCTTCCCCCCGACGCGGCTCTGCAGCATCTCCCGGCCCACGGCCGGTGCTGGGGATGCGGCACCTGGGCTCCGGGGGAGGACCCAGCGTCCCAAGCAGTTCGGGCTGAGGACACCCTTGGGAAAAGCTCCAGGCCAGGACTGGCCCTTCAGCCTTGTGTTCCAGGCACCTCACTTGGGGTGGTGTTTCCCACAGCTGGCACCCAGTCTGGAAACTGCTCCTGGAAGGAGGAACTTTTGTCCCTGTCAGAGGAAAGGCTCCGTACTCGCAGGAGTTGGGCTCCCTGATCCTTGTGGATCCCTTCCTACTCAGCACATCCTGGGATTCTGTGGAAATTGGAGTGGGTGGAACAGGAACATTGAGTTTCTGGTAGCACATCCCCCGGGGCAGGGGAGACGGGAGCCTGTTCACTCTGACAGAGGACACTGATGTTTCTAGAGAAAAGAAAAGGAAGTGTAATGAGAAGGAAGAGGTGAAGAGAAAATAAAATAGATGGGGAAAAGAGAGCAGAAAAGGGATGAAAACCAAGTTCAGCTGGTGGCTATGAGAACTGGAAGGGGAGGAGGTAATGCAGGGGTGAGAAGGAGATCCTCTTCCCCACCAAGGGAATCAGACTTTGCTAAATTCTTATCACTAGGAAAAGAAAAATGTGCTTGATTTGTGGAAAAATTTCCACCTTGCAGAATAAACAATGTCTCCTTTCTAACCCTGACTCTTTGTCCATGTTTAGAGAGTTCCTAAAATTCAGCAACAACTCCTCTCTGTGCCTGGAGGTGTTCACTTCTCATCTCCTGCAGATGCCGCAAACAATTGGCCAGGTGCTTTGGGTTTGTAGTGGGGGGGCTTTTCCGTAAAAGCCACTTGGCTGCACACAGAATAATGCAAAATTAATTGGACCTGAGGGATGCAGAAGGGAAAAATCCTGCTCCTGGTGTCTGCTCTCAGAACTTTACAGGGACCTTTTCTGAAACCACAAAGTAAAATTTAGGAACAGTCCTGGGAGCCGGGTCATCAAGCCATAATTCATCCTCATCAGTAAATTGTCACAACTAGGTGACAAAGGCATCTTCCTATTTTAGTGTTCTCTCTCCCTCTTCTGCTGCATCAATTCATATAAATATTTCCTTCCTGCCTGCACAGTTCCAGCAGGGAGCAGGTCCCTTCTCCCAGGCCTCCGTGGGGCTGGAAACCTGGCGGTCAGAGTGCCCTGGCCACCAGGAGAAGCCGTGGGTTTGTAACCCCACAACTCTGATATCCTGGACCCTGGCAGGAGAGGCAAGGCTTTGATAACCTTTTCCCACGGCTGCCAAGCTTCAAAGGCAAGGCCATCCTGCTGGATTTGTGCCGAGCCCAGTCCTGGCAGGGCATATCCCACACCCTGGGAACAGCACCAGGTGAAGACCCACAGGCCAGTTTGTGAACCCTGCTCGTGCTCATGGAGATAGCTGGGGCAGGAATATTCAATTCTGTCAAGAAAAAAACATTCACTAAAAGTTTTGAAATAGAAATTTCAGCAAAGACATTTTCGGATCATAAACTGAGTAACCAAACGAATGCAGGCACTTCCCAGGATAATGCTGTATCTTGGCAGCATCTCACTGGTCTCAACTTTGCATTTAAGTATCAAAATGCTGCTTAAATCCTTTAAGTACCTAAATCCTGTGCTGGATTTAATCTTGAAGGGTTCATTTTTTATTTTAGACATGACTCTGAGTTGTGAGAAAAGACGTCTCTAACACGCTGGAATCCCAGATAGGACTCTGGTAGTAGGAAAAGAGGGAGGTTTTGGGATGAGGCAACATGCTGTGGGAAATGCAGAGCAGAGCTGTAATACTCAGGGCAGAGACACTTTAATTCTTATCTCTGTCCTGATACACTGTATTTATGCTCTGTGAAACTTCAAGCAAGTTTCTCAATCCCCCATCTGTAAAATAGGTGCCATCCTCAATTTTTTTTAGTCTTTCTAGACCATGCACTCCTTTATGACTGGGACTGCCTGGGTTCTTAGCTGTGCCTACTTCAGTGGGTGTCTGATTTAACACAGGGCAGTGCCACCACAGCAAAAGGGAAGGGAAGAAAATAATCAAACAGCCAAATCTCCCACCCTGGAGAGTCTCCAGTGGAAAGCAGAGGAAGAACATCTGACCTGTCCCCCTTCTTGCTCTGTTTTACTGGTCCATATCCAGAGATTTCCAGCAGGGAGCCATCACTGACTTATGGAAAACAAAGATGCAAAGCACCATAGATCTACTCTACTCCAGGAAGTCTGGAGAAGCCATTGGTGCTGGATTTCTGTTTTTTGAAGGAATTTTGACACCTGTTTTCCTGACATGCTCCATACAAACATTCAAGCCGGGCAGTGAGCATGGGAGCTGGCAAAGCTGGAGTGACAGTGGCATCGAGATGGATGGGTCCAGCCAGGGGAATATGGCAAAGATTGTCACAGGGACTCCAGATGTGGGATGGAGGACTTGGAAAACAACTGCTTGTTTCACTTTTTGGTGATTTCTTTCATAAAGGCCAACTGGAATTGCTCACCTCACAGAGGAAGTGAGGGTGGGAAATGGGGAGAACAAATTTTACCTTGTCAGGAAGAGGGGACGCAAGGAAGGCAGCTCAGTGCCATGGGCTACACTTGTCATTAACCTTAAATGAAGCCCAGAAAATAACCCAAATTTCCCATTTACTTTCAAGTGGTCTGAGTCAGACCCTTGGCTTTCTGGCACAGAATGAAGGGAATAATGAAGGGAAAGCTTTTACTGATTTCAGTGGAGATGGAAGACTGCTAAGTGTGTCACAACAAAAATCAGTGGAACCAAGTGAAAACTCATTTTGTCCAGCATTATGTCTGCACCTTGTGCTGGCTTTAGTGAACCAACTCTCTCCACTTAGCAGGATATTAGCAATATCCCAAACGGAAATTACCTCCAGTAAAAACCAGTATTTACTGTAGCTCCACGTCCAGATCGCAGCAGCCACCACAAGGGTTTCTTTCCCTTCTCCATGCTCACACAATCCCTCCCAAACTCCCTGAGCCCATCTAACTGATTTCCAGGAGAAATTGCCACCCAAAAGGAGCCAACACCAGGCCTTGTGGAGCTCTTGTGCTACTCTGGATTCACTTACACACCTAACACCAACCACGTGCAGGCAGGCATGTGGGATTCCTCGAGTTTGTGCTTCTCCTACCCTGAAACCACCAGGTATTTTATCTTCAGCAGTGGCTGGAGTGGCTCCTAAAACAATGACACATCTGCCCATTGCTGCTTCTTGCCTTCTCCTCTCTCTGCTCTTGCTCTGCTGCATTATTTAAACTGCAGCCAGGCTGCTGTGCCCACACAGAGCGCCTCTGACTCCAGTGAGGAATCTGCTCCTGCTCAGGGCTGGTGACAATCTGTAACCTCCCGGTGACAGAGGCTGCATCTTGTTCTGTATTTATACTGTGCCTTGCACCAGGAGGTCTCAATCCCCACTGGATGCTGCTCTGTGCCAGGAATAAGTCCAATAGGAAGGAAATCGCAGTGCAGTGATGGGACAGAGGAACTGCTGGGGATGTTTTTAGCCAGGGTGTAGTATAGAAAAAAGAACAGGGCGATGGAAAAGCAGCTGTTGCAATAGATGACCCACCTCCTCCTAGGGAATGTTACTCACTTTTCTGTAATCCTGACACAAAGCTCTCAGGCTGTGTTTTGGTTTTATGGCTGTACCTGGGGGACAAGCGGGCTGGTGACACAAACAGCTTCAGGTTCTATCAACCTGGGAGATCATCAGCAATTAGTGAGGAACCTCAGAGCTGCTCTGTGCTTATAATGAGTGGCTTTCTGGAAGAAACCAGCACCACAGAAAATTGCAATATTTCCTTTTTAATTTTGGCATGCGAGTTTGCAGCTCGAATTTGTGATATTTTTTGCCTGTACTCTCTTTCCTGCATGGGCATGGGCTCTAATTCCCTGAACAACCACCACGAAACCCACACACACATCAGATGGATCAGTGTTTGCCAATCAATTGCAGCACTTGGTGCAATATCACTGCTTAGATGGAATATTTCTCCTTCAAATTTCCAGTCAAATTCTACAAAACAGAATAAATTTTGCCCTTGATTTCTTTCGTCCTATTCCACAGAGGTCAACTGAGGATACAATTTCTTAACATCCTTAATTTCATTCTGCTACTTGAGGTCTCCTAGAGTTGCTTTGTAATACAAACCTAAAATTTTATTAGCTTGATAGAGTCAACCTAAAGTAAGCTTTGAATCCGGAGAGTTGACTAACACTGCTTTCAAAACCTGAATTTTAATTTTAAAAGCTTTTTGTGTTCCTGATTTTGGATGAGTGAATGGTAAATTGAAGAAGATCACGCAGCAGCTCTCCTGTAACAGAGGTCTGAAAACACACCGGGGATATGGAGGGAGCAAGTGACATTTGAAAAAAATAGATGTCACTTCAATTGAAGGTTTATTTGAGCCCATCAGCAAGTCTTCCTTTATTTGTTAAAACAGCACAAACGGAGCCCAGTGCAGCCTGAAAAGCAGATTCCAGTCTATTCTGCAAGTAAAAAACCAAAATAACAACAAAACCACATCGGAGCAGCTTTTCTCCCATGGTCATTGTTCCAAGCAATAAGACTAGCACTCAGATGTCTAACCACATGGCTGTTCTCCTAATTAGCTGGGATCACAAAATTGTGTCTGAAAAAGCAGAAACCATATTTTAAAAATAGGCCTCCGAGGCCAGATTTTCAGAGCTTCAGCTTCCAATCCAACACCTACGTGAAAAAAGCAGATTTTCAGCAGAAACTCCCAAACTCCTCCTGTTCCCAGGAGATGGAACCCCAGTAAAGCACATCTGAAAAACTTCCCACTTCATTTTGTTCCCTCAGTGCTGAAATCCCCTCACCCCTGAGGTTCCAATGTGGGAAATGCTCTATGGGCACTTGTTTTTTAAAAACCTGCCCCTGTTTAAGACACAAAAATGCCCCTTCGTGAGACGCAGGGGCTGGAAGGTTTGTGCTTCTCCATGAATTTGTGGGGCTTTGTGCTTTATCTTTGCAATCCATAAAACTGGAACAATGCATTGTCTGAAACACACTTTCTTCAAAAATGCAGTCCAGATGAAAGCTGAAATTTGTATACATTTATCCAAACACAGAGACAATGTCTGTGTGTGCGTCTACACATCTCCATGCAGGCGGAGCCAGCTTGCCAAAATCTCCACACAGAAGCACACACGTCCCACGGCAGCTAAAGTTGATGGAGGCACAATTCAGCCTTTGGACCAGCAATTTCAACTGCAAAACTCATTTCATGCAGGAAAGCAAAAACAAACAAACAAACAAAACCCCTTCTCATCATGGAACTTTTAAAAAATATTTCCCTCGAGCAAAATGGCTGTTTCCCCTCCCACATAAACTGGCAGCCAAGTCAGGAACAGCGCTGAAGACTTCCCATGCTTGCAGAATCAGATATAAAATTTGCAGGAAGGCTGGCACTTATTTTCTCACAACAGTTTGTTCTTCACATATTTCACAACTTTTAAGTTCCTTAATGTAAATTGGAGTCATACATTTTGCCTCCATGTGTTTTATTGACTCTGATCTCCATATTAACACCGGGAAAGAGCTGGGGTGCTAAATTCAGCAAGCTGGCCACAGTTCTGCCCAGGTAGTTCCCCCCTTTTTCCCAGAATACCCCCAGGTTCACGTGGGTGACTGGAGTAACAGGGGCAGCTCCCATGAAAAACCAGAGCTGATGCAGCAGCCAGGGGATGGTTGGGACTAGAGGAGACCTAAAGGTATCTTCTGACTTCAGGCAGCTGCAGGTCCTGTCCCTATTGAAGTGCTTCATTCTTCCTGCAGTCACTGCCCAAATCCCTCTGGGAGGCTGCAGGTCCTTGCCCAAGAGGTGCCTCCTCCCAGCAGGACTCCCCTCTGTCCCACCGCCTTCCTGTAGGAATGTGAGAAACCAGACTTCGATGGACCCGACATCGCCTGTTCTTTGGATAAAGCTGAGCTCAGTTGGCCTCTCCTCCTTCCCTCCATTCCCCATCCCAAAAGCTCTTCAAACACATCTTCATGGCATTTATCCCCAGAGGTCCAAAGGAGCACAGGATGGACATCCCCTGGTTCACTGCATGGAAAGGGTGTTCATCTGACCCAGGGGCCACTGGTCACGTGGAAAAGTGCATTAGGCTGCAATTAGATCCTGCTGGATTGCTCAAGAGATGCTTTTCAGTGTGAACAAAAGGCTGGCCCTGCATGAGGTGCTGAAAGCCCTGGAAAAGCCAGGAGTTCGAAGGAGCCCATCTGTGTCCTACTCCCCTGACCACAATGCCTCCTTATAGCTGTAGCAGTTTGAGGGCAATTGGTCCTTGGGATTTTGGGGACGGCCTTTTGGATTTAGAAAGAATTAAAAGAATATCTGAAATGATTTCCCTAATCAAGTTTCTGTTCCCTTCATGTTCAAATACTGCTTGAAGTAATTGAATTTCCCATCATGCTAACAATTTCTGTCAATATTTCCCCCACTAACCAACATCAGGTGGATGTGTCTTTTTTCCATCGCAAATTTCATTACTTGGTCCAGAGATCAGGGTCTGCTTCTTTTTTCAGAAGGTTGTCTGTGGTTCAGTTTGATCAAGAACAATATTGATTGTGACATCCTCACATATTCCAAAAAGGGCTGTAAACCCACATAACACTTTAACTGCCAAAAATGCTTTTTCAATTTTTCTTTCTTAAACAAACTCGCTTGGACCAAAACATCACATTTCATTTTTCTCTCCCTCCTATGTAAGCTCTTGCTCGGAGTTACATTCTCTGTGTCTGAGTAATGGATGTGAACCAAGATTCCCAATTTGGATTCTAGTCCTACTACACGAACTGGGATGTTTCTGTTGGGGCTAACAGGGCACATGTGGGTCTGCAGTGCTCCAGACCCTTCCTCAGGTTTTAGATTCCTTGGATTTAAACAATTCCTGACCAAAACTGGCAAATTGCTTGTGCACATGACCCTTACAGGAATAATCTGCCCAGACCAACATCTACTAGTATATTTGGGCACATTTAGGGCACGTTATTGCACCTCCTTTGACTGCAGTTGAATTTCACTATCAGCAGTTTAGATGATTCTAAAAGAAAATTTAAATCTAAGATCTGCCAGTGCATTTGTGAAAATGTGAACATATTTTTCTGAATTAATTACGAGACAGTGAACAAATTATGGAAGACATTTCAGAAAAGCCAAAATTCCATAGTGTGCAATGCACATCTGTAATTTACTGGATTCATCAGGCAGCCAGGTCAGCAATTTGCCTTTTTCAGTGGAATCTCAGCACAATACGAGATTTTTCCATTAATAATTCTTTATCCTCTACCTGATTACAAGGTAATTAGGTAATTTTATTTACACTTAGTAGCTGGACATATTTGTATGTCTGGAGTCTTACTTCAAGGAGCAAATTTGGTATTTTAATATTATCGTGCTTTAAAGCATAAGGATGTACACTGGGTTATCAAACATATCCCTGAGGGATACTGAAAGGTAGCAAGCAGAAGAGGAGCATTCCTGAATTTTAGTAGGATTCATTAAAAGAATGCTAAACTCTGCAGATTTTATCTCCGTCTATTCTCAGTGTGAGTAAAATCTCTGTTCATTGTTTCCGTGCCACACTAAGGGATGGGAATTGTCTGTTGGATGTCCTTGAAGGCAGCTGGTTCCTGTAAACACCAGCAACAAATAACAGATACTCACAATAATTTTTTTAATCATTAAATTTCTCTCTGCAATTACAGCAATATAATCTCCATGCAAAATGTGCCTGATTTTGGTCTCAGTTAAATTTCAGGCTGCTTTGCTGAAATATTTTCCAGCTATTTTCCTTAACTGAACAGGAGGAAGAATAAAACAAGCTCAGGCCCAGTTTGAAGCCAGCCTTGTGTCTGCAAAATTGACTCCCCCAAAATGAGCAGTTGCACAGTTCTGCACAAAACTGGGTCAATCTTCTTCATTTAGAATTATATTCTTTTGGATTTTTCATTTATTTTTTTATCCAAAGCCCAGGCCTATGGAAATAATAGCAAAGAAGAACGTTGCATTCAGGTGCAAATTTGCAGTTCTGCAAAGGAAAGATGAGAAATTTCACATTTGGGCTGACTTTAGTCATTAAACCATTAGTTAATTTCTTGTCTGATTATTTAAATGTATTTCCACTGTTGTGGCTTGAGCAATTTAGTATTTCCACACTCCTAAACGATCTCCTCAAACTTTCAGATATGGTCTCAGAGAGTTTATCCTACTGATATATAACATGAGTAAATTGTATCATAGACTAACTGAAAAATACAAGAAAAAGAAAATATTTAGGGAAAAAGCAGGTCGGTGAAATACAAAGACAGTTCCCTCAGGAGACTTAAAAAGAAAAAACTAGAAACATAATTTAGAAATTGAAAAAAAACTGGCAAAAAAAAAAGCTTCTGAAAAAATCTGAAGTTGAGGATAAAAGCTGACTGAACCTACACCATTCCTTACACAAAAGTCAGCATTTTACAGGTGGAAGAGATTGAACATGATAGAGAAATAACCAATCAATCCAATGACAATTTGTCACCTTCACTAAAGTTTCTGCCTGTCCCAGTCACCGTGAGCTCACATCCTCCCCACAGAACCTAAGGAAATGCCTACAGAGTAATTCAGAGAGCAGAGGAAGTGCAGCCCTTTCTCAGGGCTTTTTCTCTGCTGTCAGCTCCCTTCACTCCCTGTACCTGTGTGCCAGGGATGCCCCATGCAGCCACTGACCTTGCACAATTCCAAAAGTGCTCAGCTACTTTTGGGAGCACGGCAACATTGCATTTGTGTCAGACATTGTGTTCAAATCCTGGATATTAATCTTGAAAACCAGTGAGAGTCTCTTTGTTGTGATTCCAACAGGCTTTGCATCAGATCTAAAACAAACCAGAAATGCTCTTAGTTTTCCTTTTTATCCTAAAAGTCATGGGCCTCTTTGAATCCCAGGACTTTTTATAAGCTTTTCAAAGTAGCCAGAAGGGTTTAAAATTGTAGAGATGAGCAGAAAGGTTTAATTTCACATCTACGCGAGACACAAAAACTACCAGAGGTACAATCTACAGATGAAATACAAAATAAACCCATTTTTCTATGATCGAAAGGGCTGCTTATTTCCATCATATCTTAATATTTTATTCCCCGAGTTGCTGGAAACTGTCAGGCAGATGGATGAATGCTTATGAAATCAGACCTCAGGACACAGTGTATTCTACTACAGATTGGCTTCTGTGAGAACAACCCTGTGAGTGGCTGATGCCATCAGTGGCACCAGCCTCCCACAGATCCCCTGTTCCAGGAGGGATTGGTGAGCTGAGCCTTTTTCTCACAGCTCAGCCTTGATGTCCTGTTTGGGGATCATTCCCTGCATCACTTGGAGAGAGCAGCACCACCCTGGGTACACGAGGGCACCACAGGCTCTTTCCTCAGGACACCCCCGAGCTGTGAGCAACTCCAGATGCCACACTGGGAACAAACCCTGCCTTTATAGCTCCACTTTTTTCAAGTGATATTTCCCTCATCCTCGTTTTGTAGCTCCCAAAGACAAGGACAGAATTTTGATGAGGAGAGCGAGCTCTCGCAAACTTTATTTGTAATTTTGACACCAAAAAAAAAAAAAAAATCTCAAGGAATTATGTGCTATCGCTTAAAACTTGAAATTAGCAGCAAATGGAGATCTCTTAAAGTCCCTAAAGTTGAGAAGACATCCTTTGTGCCATGGAGTACATGCTCAGTGCAATCAGCACGTTCTACACAGGTAATTACTTTTACTACTAATGGTGCCTCCCACTCAGATAAGATGTTCCAACACTACTTAATCACAAAGCTTCATTATTGCTCCACCACCTACTGGGTAAAACAATTCACATGCTCTATTCAGCAACTCTCACAAATGAGAAAAATTTATGAATATGTGAGCAAAACAGCACAGAGTCTACAGAGGAGGCACCACCCTGAATAATTGTAAAAGACCGTAGAAAGTTTGGAACATCTGCAGCTCTTCTTTCCCTTTTCCCAAAATACTCAAGAAGAAGAAAAAGAAAATTTGCAAAACCATGAGAAAACCACCCCTTATGGTGAATTGAGACCCTGAAAGTGGTTTTGGGTTCTTCTGCTGAAGCTTCTGAAATTTCATTGAGCCAGAACACAATGTGTAAAAATAGCTGTGTTCATTGCAGTTTCATGTTTTATTTTTGGTATTATTTTTCATTCTTTTGTGCTAACAGCATGTTACAATTTGTTTTACTACTCAATGCATCAAGAACTGACACAGAAAACAAGAACTAGGAAATAAAACCTCCCTCTTTGTAAGGTTTATAGCCTCTTCTGCATGGGTTCAAATGAAGAGCAGTGGTTTAGCTGAGGGATGTTGTGCAGAGTGTCCTGCACAGGGGATGGATTTTCAGGAGCTTTCACCATAACAAGGCCAACACAAATCACTTTGGGAATTACCTCAAAACGACACAGAGTGTCTTTATTTTCTGTGGATGTAAAAGTCAAGTAGGTGGTGGCGTGCATTGAGAAAATTTTGGGCCACTGAAGTCTGAATGCAGCCCTGGAGACAGAGTGTAAGACTGGGAGCCCTTGACTTGTGCCTCAGGAAACAACTTCCAACAATTCCTACATGTCTCAAGTGCTCCACCTGAGTTACACCTGTGTTACACCAAGCACTGGACAGGCAGGAATTCACAAAGGCTGAAGCCATGCCTACCATCTGTCCTCCTATTTTTCCAAAACTATGGCAAAGCTGAAAGAACCCAGATAATTCCCAGTTCCCAGATCACCCCCTCAACTGTCAAAGTGGAAGCTGTGGCAAGAAAGGGATTTCCTCACAGCACTCAAGAACAATCTCATTGAGGGATGGGAATTCTCAGTCATCAATAGAAGTCCAGTCCTTTTGCAGCAAATTCATGTGCTCCCATAATTCCTGAGCTTGCTGAAATCTGGAAGTCTGCACTTCCAGGAAGGCCAGTAAAACACACAGCTGCATCTTCATTCCTGAGGATTATTAAGTAACTATAAGGAAAAGGCTTATTTTGTGAGGTAGTGAACTGCCCATGAGAAAAGCCATCATATTTACATTGTTTACATTGCTGGGAGTCCCAATAAAACAGTGGGAAGACATCTAACAGGGACAATGGGATTTCACAAGCATTTTGCCTTTTTGTTCCCCTAAAGTAGCGTATTTTCCTTGGGGATGGAAGAATAACTGAAAAACAGAGCAGAATTTGAATTTATTTTGGTGAAAGATTAACATGTTACATCAGTGTCACGGTTCTGGGCTACCTGGCTGGGTGAATCCAAGTGCTTGGATGGCCAGCAGTGCTGGAATGCTCCCAGCTCCCATCCCAACTGACCACTACTGCAAACATTTCTTGCAGCTCTCTGTGTGGCCCTGTTGCACTAAGAAATGTATAAACATTTTTATTGACTCAGCCAGGAAGAACAATCTGGCTCCGAGAGCAGCACTGAAGCAGGATTAACCAGCCTCCTCCAAAAACCCTGATTTATGTTCACCATTGAAATCTTTTATTTTGGTTATTAGCAGATGGATGGAGTTCTAATTTATTCACTTTATAGCACATCAGAATAACACAAGTTGCAGAGACAGCACCTGTTCAACAGTTCATGGTTAATGAAGGAGGATGGATGGAAGTGTGTACACACATTCAGGATGATTCCTAAAAGCATGCAGGAATCCAGGGCAATGTTCCTGTTGGGACACGAGTCTCTCACATGGCTACTGGAAACCTGGGGGCTGCCTCGCCCCACGTTCTGTAAGGAGGAATGGAAGGGCTCGGTGCATGTGAACATTGAATGCAAAAGTGGGAATATATAGAACTTTTACCTTGAGGAGTTACAAGTAAATTAATAAAGGTGGTGTAGATTAAAGAGAGGATTAAACAGAGTATATTTTCCATAAATATTGGTAGCAGTTAATGGTCAAACGAGTAAAGCAGTAAATTTTAGGGTCTTTCACCTTTCTTCTTTCAAATAAGAAACTAAAAAAGTAGATGTTATTATCATTTGAGACAACTGAACAATGAGATCCCTTTCTAGTCAAGACATTGCTGTGAATTCACCTTTTGAGGAGCTGCAGCCTCACAGGTCTCATGTTCAGAGCTGACTGTGAGCTTGTGTCAAGAGATGGGAACTTACTGGTTAGGAAATTAGGGGAATTTTTAAGCATATGCATGTGGAGAGGAAAATAATGTAAGAAGTCAAATATCCATGTGCCTTTTCTGAAAAATAAACGTATGCATTTGCTTTTTGCTAATCAAATGGAAAATTGTTTTGTTTTAATGGTTTTGAAACTTCCCATCCCTCGAGCAAACAGTACCCATTACTTTAAACACCTCAGTGTCTAGTAATTGTTCACAAATGTGTCAGGCTACCAGTAATTTAAGTCCTGTCAGGAATAAATCTCAGACACTCACTTCTTCCAGTCAGTGACTTGAAAAAACCCGCCCACATGTCAATTAGAGGGAGCTCCGCGCGGTGGCTTTGTTCGAGGCTGTGTAAACAGAAAGAGCTTCCTCCTCGCTAACAACTGTTTTCTAAACCCTATATAAATGTTTATGTGAACTATCCTACAACAGCATCTAAGGCAATAAAAAGCAGGCACGTAAAAAACAATCTGTGTTGTGCTCGTTGGCAATAAATGTACAGCCAGTGGAGGCTGTAGATCCAGTTGTGAATTATTTTCTCGCAGAGGTCTGACCTCAAAACATTTAAATGTTAGACTGTAAATCAAAATGATATACTTGTGCTATCTACAGATTATTCCCCAGTTTCTGAGTTCTGCTAAATACGTGGATCTGAAAACACTTGCACATTAATATGTAAATAAGCACTCGGGTAGAGGTATATTCCAGGGAGATATAGGGGAAAGTCAAACAATCAAAATATATGAGTGGGCATATTTTCTCCCCTATGTTATTGTTCTCTGCAAGCCACTGGGGAGTAGCCACAACCTGATGTATGACTGATGCAGCGTAAGGAACAGAAAAAATCACTGGAGAACAGCTACAGGGAGAATTTCAAAAGACCAAACAAGGTAAAACCTGGAAAGCTTAAGGTCATGAAGTGACACGTTCACCTGACTGACACACTCAGAGTCACCAACTCTGAAATAGGGCACTCAAAGCCCTCATTCAGCTGTTCTGGAAGAGCCTGTATTCCTCAGATGTCAAGTTTCCACCAATAAATTGTGCTAAGCACCAGGACTTCTGCTGCCCTGCCTTTCTATCGCAGTTTTGGTCCATAGTGTGACGAGATGCACAAGGTGAGTGTTCAATGTCCTTCTGAGTAAAGGTGTCCACGTGGCCTCATCCCACAGTGGTGTTTGGAGAGCACCTGATGGATTCAGGGCTGCAACCACCTCTGCCTTTGGCAGCAGCTCCCCACTTACTGTGCTGTATTTGCCTTCAGTGCAGGAGACTCCAGCTCAGACCCCTCCATGGTCTGATTCAGAGTGGGGATTTGGGGAATTTTAACTGTCACAGCAAAGCCCCCGGATGCTGCACTCCCTCCCTGCCAAGGTGAGTATCCTCCCGCCTTTCCCACTGAAACTGTTCCACTTTGTCTCCACATTTGAATATTCGTTAGGAGAGAAACTGGAAGGGGACGCTCCCACATTCTGGAGCAGCAGCCCAGCCAGCAGCTTTAATCTGTCTGTGTATCTGCTCTCGCCCCCTCTTTAATATCTCTCTATGCAAAGCAGAACGGTTTGGTGGTTACTCTGCTCTCCTGGGAGGTGGGAGAACTGGCTTCAGATCCAGTTAGGCAGAGGATGGTTCCACACTGCAGAGCAGAGCAAAGCTGCTGGCAGATAGGGTGGGTTGGCTCCAGGCAGGGATACCTGGATGGGAACCCCAGCCAGACATGCTTGAGCAGGCCAGAGGGCTTGGGTCTCTCTCTGCTGGCTGGTTGGGATGGCTGGTCGAGACTCCTGGAATTTTCAGCTTGCATGGAGACTTCTGCATTCCCAAATATTGACCTGGGTAGGCTACAGGCTGATTGAGCCAAAACCTTCACTGAGACCTCAGGGAGTTTTGCTGAGTTACACATGAAATCCTTCATGTGTACCACAAAACCCCATCAGTCCCCTGAGCTGGACTTTGCAAGGCACAGGCTGAGATCCCTCTGAAATTTCCTGGTGACCGTTTTACAGATAAGGGTTAGTCAAACAATCAGGGTCTTTCTTCGGGGAATAAATCAGGCGCTCCAAGAACAAATTTATAAGGAAGAGCTTTAAGAACTGGCACAAGGAAAGGGAAGTGGCAATGACTTCTGAAACTGAAGCCTCCTGTACCTAAAAATACTTGTCCATGCCAGCATACCTCTGACAGGATTGAGTCCTGAGCTTCCCAACTTGGGAAATGCTCTTAATTCAAGTGTATAGAAGCTTTTGTGGAGGAGGGAGTGCAGGATCTGGCCCTAACCTTTAAGCCAGAATGACTCACCCTCCATTGTGCTCCATTTCTTTCTGGTGGATCATATTATATTGCCGGATGAAAGGAATATGATGTTTGGCAGAGGGAAAAATACAGACAAACAGGGAAAGCAGATGAGGTGCTGCAGTTTAAATTGTGCTTTTCAGTTTTTATGTATCATAACTGTATGCAAGGATGCCCTGGAGCTACGATATGAGAAGAGCACTTTAAGAGGAACCAACAAAAAGAAACAAATAGCAATAAATGACATAAGTGTAGCACCTACTTATCTTGCAGAGATAGAGGAGATTGGAAACAGTACAAACACTACTGGGCTCTACAAAGAGTACTTCCAAATGCAAGCATGCACACACTTAGGAGATGTATTTATGAGACAGATGCAAGACTAGAGTAGAAATATATATTCATATACACTCTGCAAGAACAAGAGAGAATGGGAGGGACACAGGAAAGAAATATTAGGGGAAAAGTTTCATCGAGAATTTTTGCTTGAAATTTTCACAAGTATCCAAGCAAGTTGGAAGCTGCCTCCTAATTTTATTCTTCTCTGTATTATCTCCAGGCAATCTCCTGACCATCTGTCTGTTAATGCTTCTACCACTGGCTCCCAACTGCAATAACTTTGTGTTGTTAGGAGTGGGACCTACGAGCAAATGAAAAATCTGGGGGAAGGGGAATTGCTGGAGATCACAGGGTACAGAATAAACCGTCCATTTTGAGCTTGAGCCTTGATTGCACTGGTATATTTATGATAATTTGGGACTGCTTTCCTCTCTTGGGTTTGAATTACAAGAGAAGCCTAATGGAGAAGGAAAATATGGAGAGGGAACTGTAGCCTCCAGACATCCCGTGAAGGAAGAGGAAAGACTGTGAAACCATCCCTGCCCTGAGCTGTGCAGAAAGGCACAGAGTGTGTCCCACACTGTGGAACAATCCTGAGCAGCTCAGCGCAGGAGACTGGAAAACTTCTCACTTGGCAGGATCAAGCCTTGGGCATTCCCAAGGCAGCAAGGCTGGAGAAGACCTGTGTGCTGCACACTCACATGGAGATGGACAATAAATCCTCCAGAGATGAGGAAAATGTACCAAATTTAATTACTTAGCTCCTCAGGAAAAAGAACTTAAGAAAGGATTGGTTTGTTCTTTGTTTGGTTTTTTTCCAGTGAAATGAGTAATTTTTTTCTCAAGGAAAACCAATTTGTCAGTGAGTAAAAATATTCTGCATGGACGGGCCTGTAACCCCTTTAATTCCTACCCCTTGAGGGGGGAAACCTTTGACAAATCTCTCAGGGTTCCAAAGCAACTCCTCCCGTGGGGTTTGCCCCATCCCTGAGCTGACAAACACCACAAGCCCGCTGTGTGTTCCAGCCTAGGTGAGATTAGATAAGGAATTTCTGCCTCTGCAAGGGGCTCTGCTCGTGTTTGCCATGGTGTGGAAAGAACGGTCTGCGCTGAATGACGCCTGATGATGATTAATGTATTATTCTACAGAGCATTAGGGTTTCTTTTCATTTGGACTGCATTGTTAGGAGTAAAATGTGATAAAATGGCTGTAACTGTTTTCCACCCTACTTTCCGCCTCCCCCTAGGATTGTTAAAAATAGCATTGGAAAAATTATTGAAAAGCAGAGAGAAAAAAGGACCCTATTTTCTGCTAATGCAAGTGGGTCTAGGTCCCCTGAATTTAATGAAGCTTCATTCATTTATAGTGAAAACAAATTTTAATAAACATTTATTTTACTTCTTTTTTTTTTTTTTTCTTTTCTTTTTTTTTTTTTTTTTTTTTTTTGTGGTTGCTGTTTGCTTTTCCTTCTTCCCTTGCTTTTAGGAGCTGAAAATATGGCAAATATGAAGAATTCAAATTTGATGTAAGCCAAAGCTGGAATCTCAGCCTGGATATTTTAAAACACTGAAGCAATCTTAGTAAATAACTTTCAGAAATGCAATACTTGGGAAAACATGTTTTGGTCAGGGAATCTGATAATCAGCTTTATGAGTGAGGGAAAAATGTAACTAAGATTTTAAAAATTCTGTTTTGAAAACAGGAGCAATCATCTTTTCTCATGCAGAAAGAAAAACTAAGTTTTGGATTTTTCTTATTTTCCATACGTAATAGAGATAGATATATTTCCCTCTTCCTTTAAAACACCCAGATCCTTATCTACAAATGGGCAAGAAGGCTCTATATTCACTAATAAAATTTCCAGAAATTCCAAGTTTATTCTAACTTTCCTTATGTGCATCTGTCTTTCCTCTCCTAAAGTTGTTATTACATTTTTTATCATCAAACATGGTCCACGTTGCCAGCTCCTCTCCTTAAGTGCTCTAAAGTGTAGAGAACAAAGAAGACCACAGTTAATCCTATCTGAAATTTTATCTGAAATCATTCAGATAAGCCAGAATTTGTTTGAGCTTTGCTTGGAGCAAGTGACAGCATTTCAGATACAGTCATTTGTTGTGTTTCCATTTAAAACAACTGATGCTTCCCACTTCTAATGCGCAGGAACATAAAATCCATGTCAGTTGTTTATCTCTGAGGATTGTGACGTTATGGGATTGCTGGAGTTTGATTTTTAGGCCAGTTAGGCAGGGCTTTGAACACACAGCCATCACAATTCCACATCCATGTCACGCTGCTGCATGTGTTGATGGGTAAGTCCACATTTTTGCAGAGAAAATACGTTTTCTTTGCACCTGCAGCTCTAGACACAGTTCCAGAGCAGAGCTCCATGAGCGTTTGATGGATGGAAGCTGTTCAAATATCCGAGCTCTGTATTTACAGAAGAAGTTACAACTGGTGCTTTCATCTGCTTTTCCCCTGTTCCCTAGGCAAGGAATACATTGGGAAGAGATCCCCCCAAAGCCACTTCTGCAGCAGGAATGAAGTCCTGGAAGGTGCTGGTGGTGTTCAGGTGCACTGCTGATGTTACAGGTCAAGCAGGAGCCAGGAATAGCTGCCAGGATTTCCTGCCTTTCAGCCCAGCACATCGGGCTCTGCTGCCCCTCGTGCTGTTCCCAAACCTGCCTCCAGCTGCTTTTGGAAGGAAACAGATGGAATTGTGCAGGCTCTGGGGGATGATGCCTCACCAAGCTTGGCCTCTGCACGTCCTGGGGCAGAGGTAACTGCCCAGAGGGACCAGACAAGGGGCTGGAAGAGGAATTCCCAGTGGTTAGGCCAGGACTGGGAACTTCTCTGCTCCTCACACCTACAGAGCACAACTGCCAATAACACAGCTGGGATTTGTACCAAAGCTGGGAAAATGCTTAATTGTCCCCTTCAAACCTCAAGTGCCCTTTTGGAGTAAAACATTCCAAAGCACAAGGAGCTAAGAAGTGCAATAGAGGTGTCTCTTCCAGGTCATTTAAGAACACAAATTCCAGCATTTTGGCACTAATTTATAATTCCCATCCAGCTTATTTTCTATCATTAAAAAAAAGAAAAAAACCAGATAAAGTAGAGAGCAACTGCAAGGAGAGTGACTAAAGCTGAACTACAGCAGAGAGAACACTTCAGCTGGGTTTAAACTCCAGCTCAGCCATACTTGGCTCTTGTCAATTCATGTCAGATTCTTAATGTTATTTGATTTAGGACAGCCCTGCTGCTGTCCACAGGCCTTGCCAGAAAAAAGAACACAAAATAAGTTCCAGGAAGGGGTTTGAGGGGAGTTGTGAGACCTGATTACTCAAAGATTCATTTTTTGACAATGAACAGGCTTAGGGATAAAATAACATTGGAGGACAAGAAATGTCACTACGGACCTGAACCTGCAAATACTTATGGATGTGTTTTAACTTTACTACTGTGGGTCCTGCTGAAATTAATGAGACTGCTCCAAGGGGTAAGGAAAAGCATATGCACAGGAATTTCCAGCATCAGAGATGATGTGCTTAAGATGTGAAGAGTTCCAGGGCCTCAATTTGGGAGTACTCATATGCTTGTAGTTAAACATGCAGGAACATTTGTAGCATTAGGGTCCAAAATCTTTGCATTGTAAATAACAAGAGGTGGGAACCTGAAGCCAACTGTATTTGGAATAAAACAGGCAAGGAAAAGGAAAAGAATCCCATGATCTCATACCAGCTGGGGCACCAGATACAGTGCTCTGGTCAGGCTGGGAGTTACTACAGAGTGGAGCTGCTCCCTCCACTGAAACAGTGAATAAAGGTAAAATTAAGTCTATATTTAATTGCTTTCCAGAACTGGAACGTGCAACACCTTTTTTTTTTTTTTTTGGAGTGCATTTGTTCCGTTTTGAAGTGTCAGCTCAGTCTGACAAGATACAAGAGTCTGGAAAGAGGAAAAGTCTTGGGTCCAGGGAATGGGAGCAATGTGGTTACTGCTTTTTGCTACAGCAGAGAGGCAGACTTCGAGCTAGTTTCGCAGAGATCACTTCCAAATGTCAAGGAGAGTGGAAATTTTTGAGACACTAGATTATGAGAATGTATGTTGGGAGATAGGGACTATGTTAAATCATTTGATTCTTTCCTTATTTTTGTTTCTCATTTAATATTGGCTTCAACATAATCAATCTCAAAATAATGGGGTTCTATACTTTGCAAGGTCAGTTTTTTTATTTTTAATACCATTCCAAACATCACAGAGAAGAAAGAATTCTGGTATCTGAACAGAAGGCTCCGGAGAGCAAATGGGCTAGATAACTCTAATATGTTAGTTAACAGGAGCTTTGTTGTGCAGCACAACCCAACAAACAGCAAACAGTAACATGTCCCTCACAAAAGCAATTTAAGCTTTCCTCTAAAATAAGATCCTTTGATTTTTTAGAGGCTTTGATAGGGTACAAGATGCTCAGATGTTTCAGAGAGGAGAAACACAAAAAGCCCATGACAGATAATTTAACTCCAGAGCAGCCACAGTTACCCTGCTCTGTTACAATGGAAGACAAATTTTGTGGAAATAAGTATTTCATCTCCAGGAGCCACCCGGATCTAAGAGCCTTTTCCTCACGCGTTTACATTGCTTAAGTTCTTCATTTCCTCTGCCTGCAGCAGTGAATTGCACTGGAATTGAATGCACAGTAAAACTCCCATGTAGGAAAGGTTTATGCATTATGTTAAAAAGCTCTGCCTTGATAAATGGTGCCATTAGCATCTGGAATTCACTGCATCCGAAGGGTCAGGCCATTCCAAAAACACTCCTTAAAAGTGTAACAAATTTGCTCAAATGCTAATGAGATGAACCACCACGCTGATCTCGTGAATGGAGCCAAATAGGTTTAAAAGTTGAAAGCATTTGTGTGTCACTGGTAGCCACACTTAGTGCTCTAAGTATATATCACTTTTCCTGGGAAAAAATTGTATGTGCTCCCAGCTTAGGGCTCCCTTCCTGACAATACATACCAAGTGGTCATTAGGCAAGATTACTTTTTCCTACTCTAAATTTCATGTGCATGGGATTGAATACCAGAGTTTTCAAAATATCAGCCATTTTAATCAAATTTTTTTCATCTGTAGTGTCATCCAACATTCTTATTCCTAATAATCAAGTGGTAAATGTCCCCTGCACTGAAAAGGACCTTTTTGCCTGTGGGTAATAACAGACTTTTCACCTTTTTGGTACAAAGGAAGCAGGGATGGAAAGGCAAGCAGTGAAATTTAGCCCTGTCTGTTGATGTGTGGAAAGAGGAAAGAGGGAAATGACCTCTCTGGGCAATACTTCGTTGGAAGTTGTAGTTTCCTAACAACCTTCCAGACAAAGGCACAGCAGCCAGCAGTGGATAACTTGGTAGCAAACCACTTTTAAGGCAGCAAGAAAACCTCACCTGAAATGTGTGTGTAGTTTCTTTGAAAAAGTCAACAGAAAATGTTTTTGTTAGAGCACAGGAGAAGCCAGAAATGTGCAACCAGAAAATCTAAATTGAGTCTATGGTCTGGTTCTACTCTTTAGCCAAGCCCAAGCAGCTGGAGCCAAATTCTATATTGCATGACAAAGATGTTTAATGAAATGATATACAGAGTGACAGGAGACCACCAGGAAAATAATGAAAATAATGGCAGATTATTTTCATTGGCTTCTACTCTCCCTTGGCTCATCCCTATTCCCAGACTGAGCTGCAGTAAGGAACTGGGCAGGAGTCTGACTCCACTTCCTTGGCTTTCCATGCTCAGTGGTCAGCCACAGACTCTCCACCCAGGAGCTCCCTGAGCTGTGGGGCACCCGGAGTGTTCCGAGATCTCCCCTTCTTTGGGTTGTTCCAGACACACTCACACAGCAACACCGAATTATTCCAAAAATAAATCCACCCTCCCGCTCCACTCAGACATTGAGGAGAGCTTTAAGCACATTCTACAGGTGCTGGGCCACAAGGAATTTTTCATGCACAGAACTTTCTGACCAAAAATGACATTCAAGGTCATAATTATTCACAGATGAGGGGTGAGACTTGCAAATGTTTTTATGAGGGGAAAAACAACTGAAAGGTCCTTGTGTTCTATCAAGCCAAAATCTTTTCTATTTTTCAAATGAAACTTTTCATCTGCAAGTGACAAAGTACTTGGAAATCCAATGAATTAAAAAAAAAAAATTTAAAACTGTAATAAAGCTTGGAAATGAACTGATTACTTTATCTTCTGGGTTGCACATCAAATCAAAAAAATAAAATCAGTGAATCCCTCAGACCTCCTGGCATCATTATATGCTACAAGGAAAGCCTTTTATTCTTTTTCAGGAATAAATTTACTTTACAGAGCAGCACAATGATAGAGTGCAGAGCTCCAAACATAAATGGAATACTCTGGGCAGAGCTTCTACCACTCGGAGTAAATTCAAGAAAAATATTGACCGCCCCTGTGTGTTTTCTTTGCTCTGCAGTCTGTAATATTTCTAGGAGGATGCACAACAAAGCACTTGCCTCCTCCTGCACTGTTGTCAGAAGAATTTGCTGAATGCATCTGAGAGTTGACATGGCCTGTGAATCTCCCTGCCTTGTTTGCAGAGATGCAAACTTGCAGTGCCCCAGCATCTCGTGTCCTCTGCTTATTCTCCGCAGTGCCTCTGTCACCCGTGGCATTTTGCATTTGCTGTTTTCTTAGGTATATTTAAAATAACATGCCAAATGAGATAAACACGCTGCTCAGTGAATGCCCTGGAAGTTTGGGATGTTTCATAGTTTTAACCCCACTAACCAGTTTAATGTTTAATTATATAAAGCTGTGTGTGGTCCCCAACTGGTTTGAACCTTCAACACCAGTCAAACCAAGTTAAATGCAGCAAAGCAGAAAATACAGGCAATCTGCTGGCTAAATTGTTTAAGATGTCTTGCAATTTGTTAACCTTGAATGCTTTTATTTGGAGCAACATTTTCATCCTCACCTTATCTGGGCCTTCCCAGCTTTTGCAGCCCTGCAGGTTCAGTTCTGGATCTGAATTGAGAGCACATACTAAATACTAAAATGCCCATTTTCTTTCCCTGAAATTTAATTCTTAAGACAAAAAAATAACTTAAATTCTACCCCCAATTAATTCCACTCACATTCTCCTGCAAATTACAGGTATAAAGATGCTGGCCAGGTTTTGAAATTTGGCCCTTCATTTCCCAGTCAAATGTGAATATTTGAGAGATAACTTCTTTAATGTTTCTGTTCTTGTCATGTCCTGTCCTGCCTCTCCAAGCAAGTCAATAAGTCCCATTAGGAAAAAGATATTGCCTATAGTGGCCAGCTCTATTTTCAGACCATGCAGCCATGGCTTTCAGCTCTGCAGCCGCAAGCTCTCTGCCTTCTGAGGGAGGACAACAAAAGAGTTGGCTTCGTCTGCACATTAGAGAGCAAACTGGTGGCCTTTGGACCACATGAGAAGATGGACACTAACAGAAAATGGCTCAAGAATAAATGATTTGCCTTGTCTTCTTTTCAGAACTCAGATATAAAAAGGCATTAAGGCAGAGCAATGCTGGGAAAAACTAATATTTTCCCAGACTTAACCATTTCCCTTTTCAAAAAGATTTATAACACACATGAATCTCAGATGTCACATCTTATTGTACATAATTATACTGATGTCTAGACTAAACATTATATATATACCCACACATACATATAATTATATATCCTTATGACTATGTATTACAGTTTTTCTATAATACCTATTCCACGGCGGGGTTTATATCTTAATGATTCATAAAACCTATATTCCATGGGAAATGATTTTATCCAACGTGCAAGTCAGCACTAGACCTGACACCAAAGTCTTAATGAGGTCTTAACTCACCTATGGAATAATCAGCAATGGGATAAACATCATATCCTGCATTCTCTAATCACTCAATACATCTTTCTTATCTATGTGAAGATACAAATGAAAGGTAAGTACCTAAGTTTATTTGCCTGGTCATCCCACCCATTAAGATGAAGGAAACATTCTGTAATCACCAGAGAAGTTAATTACAGAAGTTAATACTTCTACCTATTGCAGAAAGTTTCGTAGGCAGGGTAAAGCATTTTTAGAGTGCATTGTTGGGGAAAGATAAAACAAAACTCAGGCACTGCTACTGCTGTTGCTGGGTTTGTAATGAGGAGACTTGCTCACCTTGGCAACCTCACACATGGGGTTCTTCTCTCCAGATCTCATTAGCGTGAGGAGCACATTACCAGACAAGCTGGATGGATTCTTGACCTACTTAATTTCAATTGTGAAAACTTGTTCAGTTTTTCTGTCTGATTTTTCCAGGCGTACTTGCAAGTGACCTTACAATGTACTATATATTTCAGGCAAATATTTGTATGCAGGAGCAGTGAAGTTGAGGTGTAGTCTTGGAGCCTACTGGGAATAGAGACAACATCACACAAAAGATGAAATAGCAGGGCCCGCAACACTTAGACATCTGTACTTGAAGTTTTTGTTTGAGACAAAATTTCCATAGTAATGTGCAAATGGATTCCTCACATGTTTTGACAGCACATCCACATTTATCCAGCCCTGCTTCCCTCGACAGATTAGCCAGGCCAATAGCTGCACTGTATCCACTGCCTTCTCCAAGGAGGAAGGCTCCTTTATGGCTTTTTATTTCTGGATTCTTACTCTTCATACTTAGCAGAATCCAGGAAGGTGGCGGAATTCCTACCAGAATAGCCTTGGGATGATTTATGAGTGGATTTCATGGGCCCCTTAACCTGGGGAAGCCAGCTGTGGTTTGGGGACCTCCTGGACAACACCAGGGCTGGCATCTGGGGGACAGAGCACAAGCAGAAAAGGCATGCCTGGGAAGAGGGGAGGGAAGGAGGAAAGGTCTTCTTTGGTGGAGTATGGAGGATGTCCTGAAGGAAACCCACAGCAAATGCAGTGGATCATGAAGAAATATAATGCAGTGTGGCAGGCAGTGTATTTAACAAAAAAACGTGTGAGTGAATCGGGTGTGAGGAGAAGTGACAGACTAACAGGCTCTGGCTGCAGCCGGCCACTTCGGGGGTGAGCAGAGAGCTGTCCCCAAGCAGCTCTGCCTGTGGCCACAGCAGGGACCTCCAGCCCCTCTCCTGCAGGGCTCCCCTCCAGCTGGATTTGGGAGAGCTGAGGACTAATCCACGGCAGCACTGCAGCCGTTGCACTGACAGCCTGCTTCACTTGTTAAATAATAATCAGGTCTCCAAATCAGCTCAGAAATTATAAAATAAAGTTATAAAAATAGCAAGCAGACCATATGTTAGTCTTCATTTCAAAGTTTATCCTTGCTCTAAAGAAGGTTAAATCATATTCATTTCTCTGAAAACAGTCAAGATATAGGAATTTAAAATACCATGAAAGTGTTATCTATAGAGTGCACTCTGGAGTACCAAGAAAGAAATCACATATGCATGGGATTACAGAATACATTTCAAGTCAACAGAGAAGCACATCATACAGTAACTAAGAAACAAACATGTTTTTCTGACTCAGAAAATTGAGTTTAATTTAGTCTTCAGAAATCTGGATCTGTCTGGCCTGGTAGCAGTCATGGATGGATATGACACACGGAAGCATCTCTGAGTGTCTGGTCCCTGGGATCCAAAGCCGGGTTGGGGGCTGCAGGATGTGTGAGGAGAGGCTCTGCAGCATCTCACACACTGAGAGTGAGAGAGATGGGGGGAAAAAAGGACAAAGTTTTCCACCTCCGAAACTCTCCGAAAGTTGGAAAGCCTGTGAATTCCCGCTCAGTGTGAAGCAGCTCAGAGCTGTGAGAGCAGACAATGCCTCTCCTCTGGCATGGCAAGGTAGACACAGAAGGCTGAGATCCACAGAGAAACAATAGGATGTGGATAAGAACTTTTCTATGATTTAAAAAGTTAAAGCCAATGAAGTACAAAAGACTGGTGTTAAGGCTTCAAACACTTCCTCAATACATACCCAACTGTCACATATTTGCCACAGAGACATTTGTGATCCCAGCTGGGGTGGGGCCACAGGACAAATTCTTAATCAAACTGGTGACCAAGTCATATCATGTGGTCAAATTAGATATCCCTGGGAAGATCAGGGGCTCAAACAATGACACTATTTTCCTTCTGACCACCACAACATCACTAAAAGGAACTAAAAACGTCAGCTTCTTTTTCCCCTTGTTTATCTGTGAATACTTTGTGTGTAGAAGGTATCAGTGCCACCATACCCAAACACACTTGGGTCAAATGCCCCCCAAGGAGACCCTGACCTGCTCTGTGTGCTCAAGGTCATTTTATTATCTCTGTACTGTAGGAGATACTTAGAGATCCAATCAGAAGCAGTTCAGACAAAATGTAGAAGGAATGGGAGATGATACACTGGTGTCATCTGATTTTCTTGGGGCAAGACAGAGTTTCCTGAGTGCATCACCCTGCAGTTGGCCACTGGCAGACTCTTTTGAAGGGTTCAAGCACAGAGCAGTCCATGCAGTTCCCATGCTTGCCACATATTTTACCATCGTGTTTCTTGCACGTGCAGCCAGTCCTGACAGATACAATCTCCAGACCTACAATGGCTGCATATATTGTGCGTATTTTGGAAGGTATGGCAGGAATCTGAAGGCACTGCAGCATCTGTTAGTTACATATGCAAAAAGGAAACTTAAGAATTACCATATGGGGGTTTGAAGGACTTGAGCTCAGCTTTTGTCCTTCAGTGCCTGAGTGCAGATCTCCATAATACCTTAAGCTTACCTAAGTTAGAAGGGCTTTTAACTTGTTTTCCTTTTTGGTTTGAAAAAGAAAGACATGCTCATATGATGGTACAAACAGAAAAATGATGTTTGTTTTATCACAGGTTTGAGTCCCTATATTGCAACTGTATGGGACGTTTCAGGTTAGTCAGGTAGGAAAACTCTGCTGTAAACCCAAATCTTTAGGTTGTATTCTGGGCAGATTTAGGTCACCAAGGATTCCTGCCTACATTTCTGAGTAGTAGAAGTGAATTAGTGGATAAAAACCCAGTAATCCTTGAATCTTTTATTTCTGAGCACTCAACGGAAGATTATTGAACATGATCTGTCGATCCCAAGTTCCTGGATAACCAGTGACTTCTCCTTTTGAACACCTGCAACTGAGAACTGAAAAATAGGATGTGTGGATAGGATATGTGTTTATAAAATATTTGCATGATGGTTCCCTTCAAATCATAAGTGTATGGAATATAAATGCCAAAGCAACCTAGCAAGGAATTTGACAATAGAGCAACAGGAGCTGCTAAGAACAAATACTTGGCCAACTATTACGGGACAAATATGTAAATACATGGAATTTGCAGTTGCCTATGCAAAACATGCACATCCCGAGTGTGTCCAGGGAAGATGGATAACTGTCCCCAGGTATCCCTGCTCGGCCCTTTGCCCATGGAATTCCCCTGGTCTCAGCGTGCACAACAGAGGTAGCTGCACATAAATCAGCTGTGGAACTGGGATGGGGCTGTGTGGGAAATCAGGACCATTTTTCAGTGGAGCCAATTCTCCTTCTGTTATCGTTGGTCTCAGGATAGTTAGTACTTTTCTTTAAAGCTTGTTTCCTCCAGTCCTGTAGCTTTGTGAGCCTCTCATATTTCATTTAAAACAAAAACAACCAAAAGAAAACATGCAGCTTTTATGGTCACAGGGAAAAGCCTGAAATCAGGAACATACCAGCTCTAAAAGTAGAAAGCAAACTGTAAGGATCCGATATATGTTATTAAAAAAAATATTAAGTCCCTAAGCCACTCATGATTTTTAAGACTGTACTTAAGATTTCTCAGCATATGGCACTGGGAAAGCTGCTATTTTCCAATGCATAATGTTTTATGAACATGTAAGCAGACAAAGCACTGTAGATACATCAAAACACAGGCGAGGAAGGGACCTTCTGCTACAGTAAATTTCTTTCTCCTTCCATCACGTGTCCAGCCCCGTAGCAGACTTTGGACACACAGTTGTACTTCCTTCTCTTCTCAGCTGTGTGTCCTTCTCCTCTCTGCTTTCCCTGCCTCCCTGTACATGCACTCCACAATCCAGGCACCTCTGAGCACTCCAGAGCAAACTTCAGCCCCTCAACCACCACACTGGGAAATCCCAGAGTATTCTCGGTCCCTCAGGCCCCTGGAAGCCCAGAAATACCAGGAAAAACACACCAAGGTGATCATGCACACATGCAGATTTTTCTGTAATGCACAGAAAACAAACAGCTATTTTCTGGAAGGAAATGTCATAACTTATATAAATATATTAACATTGAAAGCTCTTCCCCACCTCCCTGTCCCATTTTGGTTTTCTTTTGTTTAAGTGTGGGGTGAGTCATAGTGTTGATCAGATTACCTGGTGAGCAGGTCTCAAACTTCCCACGAACTAATACATGGAAAAGTTTAAATTAAAATGGAGGCAAAAACACAAAAGCCTCTTGAGACTGGGCCAATTAAAGTCCAGGGGATTTTTGTGCTAGAATGTCATTTCCTTCTCTTATCATAAATAAGGTGTTAAAGCACTGCTAAACGCATCACCTAATGCATGCAGGGACAGAGCACTGAGAGCAGCCCCCTCGTTTTTCTTTATTTTTTAATGCTATTGTGCCAGTATTCCTGAAGACTCCAGGACCAGCCATAACAGCGACTGAAGTTCCCTAACTGAAAGCACAAACAGCTGCTGATTCCGTAAGATCGAGGAGGAGAACTCAGGGCCCAGTTTGCTACCAGCTGGCACCGTGCCCATCAGTGCAGTGTCAGATTCAAGAGGCAAAGAAAGGATGCTGAGCTGGCCCCACAAAGACATGCTGACGCAATTCAGCCCCAGCTCTGCAGTCAGCCACGGTGCTGCTCCTCCAGACAAATCTAGTGCAGCCTATTTTAGCTGTTTCTTCTCATTAAATGCCCAAATCGAAAAAGGCCAGTGGAAATAGCACACTGGCAAACTTCAGGAAAACAGGCTGACCACAGGAACATCAGTTGTGGATACACAGAGAACAATTTGTTACTACCAGGCAAAGGTGAACCCAGGTTAATATTACATATTTATGTGCACCAAGGAGAAGGCAGTTTGAAAAAGGGAATTAAATGTTCTGAAATGTTGATAGGGAAAAGTCCAATTTCCAGGTTTCATTACAATTGTTTGCTATTCATATAAATGCTCAGACTCTGTGTCATTCCTTATCAAATAACTCTCTCATTGTAAATCATCTAAATTGTTACAAATTCAAGTTAAGAAGTAAAAGTGTTCCTTAAAAATCCACTCCTTTGATGTAATGCGAATTACTACTCAGAACCAAAAAAAAAAAAGAGAAGCAGACCTAGATCTGTTTGCTGCCTAATTTAGTGCCAGTAATAGTTCATCTCTAATCCCTGGAAATAGAATACAAAAGTACATACACACACACACACATATGCAGTGTATCTATAGAGGTATTTGAGACTTTTCTTGCATCCAATCTGGTGATTCAGTACATCCTGCTAATAAACACAGCTCCATGACCATGACTCATCTCAGCTGGATCTTGTGTGTGTCAGGCAGCGAGTGAAGGAGGGAGGTGAAGGGGCTCAGTGATGGGAATGTGCTGCTGCGGACAGGGCATGGAGCAGGAGCAGGAATGTCATCAGCTCCACGGCCAGGAAAATGGCTTTGTGCTGTGCTTGTGGCTCCTGCATTAAACACATGCACACAAACACATCTGTGTGTGTGTGTACATGCATCCCATTGACAAGGCCGGTATTCTCTGCACAAGAGAGTCCCCTCACACAGCCTCACGTGTTCTGCCTTCCATGGAAGGACTGGAACAGGAATGGGTGTCCAACCTTTGCTTGTTCTCGTCACAAGACACATTCAACCAAAAGCAGAGGTGCAGAGTGGCTGTCTCTGGCAGAGACAGAATCCTTGCATCAGGAGAGCCCTGCAGGCCTCCTTCCTCAGCCCTGCACTCTGCTCCAGCCACTGCCAAGTGGATTCTGAAGTGCACACCAAAATCTTTACATGACCCAAAGTCCCAAGACACACATCAGGTAATTCAGATCGAGAATGACTTCTAGAAGGCTTCCAGGCAGAAAAAGACAACAAATTGTCACTGCATTTCAAAAAACCTTTGTATTTAAAAGAATCTTGTGCAATCAAGGAGAGTGGCACCAGAACCTTCCCTGACCACAGTTGTTGCACCAAAGCATGACAGAACATGGCAGCAGTTATTTCTGTGCCTTTTTAAAGGCCAAGCCACTGTGAAAGCTGAAGCTTTTAGTTTCCACTTTGGAGCAATGTTAATGCCCAAAAGTGCAAGCATCAAGTTAGACTGAAATTTCTATGCCTAGAACACGTGAAAAATGGATAAGGACCAAATACCCTGGTTGGGGAAATCTGTTGAATCTTGTGTTCGAGTTTTCAGTGCATTTACTGCTGCTTGGTTATCTGAGACACTTTAAATCTCATGACTGGAAACGACTTTACCATAAAAATCACAGTCCTAAACCCAGCCCAGACCAGGGCATTTTAACATCTACCACTGCCATGGCAGAGCCCATCGTTTCAGGAAAGACATAATTAGAAAATCCTGGCATTCCCTCATTCAGTTAACATTTGTTCTAAATGTACTTTAACAATAAGGCCCATTTTCCTCTAGAACAAGACCCAGGCTTGAGGAATGTTCCTCCTCCTACCCTGACCATGAAAGCATTCGAAAGCTCACAAGTAAATTGCTGGACATGAGACCCCTGATTGCTGTGCCTACACGACTCATGATTGATGGCTCTAATGAAATTACTAAGTTTTCCTTTCTATTTCTGGCATTAGTCAAGGCTTCATGTCCAAAGATTATTCCACCAGACATGTTCTGCGGATGTGATGGGATTAGCCAAATTTCAAAGCTTATTTTTGACCTCCAGCAGAAAATTGAGCACATACGCTTTTGAAGCCAACTGGGACTATAGAACATCAAGTTGATTCATCAAATTAGCTCAAACTGCATGACTGGCTATGGAAGTTGTCAGCTATAAACCTGTCAAAAAGCCATCAGCTTTAATGTTAAATAGAGACACAAAGTAATGTTGTTCAGAATTTGACATTTGTTGGACTTACGCCTGCTAAAGGATGCTATCTGCTTTGTTTCCTCCCAGAAAAATGTGTAGTCTGAAATACAGCCTTGAGAGATTGCTGGAGACAAAAGGTAGAAACCCTGGTTGGTAGAAATCCCAGCTTTAACAAAGCAGATATGTCTGTTCCGCCTCTATCCAGTAATGTCAGCTAACACCAAAATATCTGCAGCACACAAAGACTCCAAAATCTTTCCAGCAGTTACAATATACAAAATTTTCCATATTTTACTCTGGTATTTATTAAAAAATACAAAACAAACAGCACAAAACAAATGCATAATTTTGTTTTATTTTCCAAACAAAAGATCAATGAGTTTGGTATAGAATGTGTTGGAATAGCTCTGAGTGAATTCAAAATGCCTGCAGATAGCACACCCACGATGAGAGACTGGAGCACTGGCTGCACCACCAGGCTGTTCCCTGATTATCACACACCAGAGCATGGGGTAACCACATGGAAGCACAGCTCACACAAAAACTGGGAGGTCAAAACAATGTGAAAGGTCTTGCAACCCCATCCCTCCTTAAAACCCAAAGCGTGCTGAGCTCACGTGCTCCCAGCCTGCTCTCAGTCTGTTCCCCCGTGCCTGGGAGGATTACAGAGGTAGGCTGGGACATCACAGCTTTAACTCCACGTTTGTTCAGCTGGCAGCAGCAAAGCCCAGACTATGAACACGGAAATATTTGTTGCTTCCCAGCTTCTTGTTGTTTTTTTCTTTAAACGATGCTTGTAGTCCTCTTACAATTTATGGATGATTGGTTAGACAGCACAATACAGTCTCTAATGCACTAATGTATATTTTTATGAGCCCTCAGCCCACTGAATATTGACTGAAAGACTGGAAATGAGGACCTCCTGCACACTCATTGTGATCTCAAATGTCATCCAGAGTGGGAGCTCTAGAGGGTTTAACCTAAAGATTACAAAGTCAAAGATTTTTTTCTTTCCTCTCTCCAAAAAATCTTACTGAACTTTGGGAGGAATAAAACAGGAATGTAAAAAGGGTGGTGAGGAACTTATCAGAGGGGAACTGCAGAGAAAAAGTGTCAGGCCAAAAGTTCAGTGTAAAGGAAGGAGCAAGAGGAAATGCAGTTTCAGATGACCAGATACCAAGTTCTTCTGCTGTTATCTTGTGAGTCTTCTTGCATGAGGGACAAGCAGTGGCTCTACTATCCCAGAAGACACCAGAAAACATTTTCTGCTTTGTAGAACCATGTCCTATTTTACCTCCACTGCAGATCTTATTATAAATTATATTAGGGTTTTTTTTTCCATTTCAGAACCCAGAGAAATATACCAATTATTAGAGGAGGTCCTGGACCCTGCTCAGGTCAAAGGCCTGGTGTCTCTGGGATTTCCAACCCAAAATGAACCATTGTGCAACAACAGCAGTGCTTCCTACGCACGTGCAAGGTGATGTTTGCCCCTAAATCTTCCAGCAGGTCAGGGCAGCCCCAGGGCTGGCACTGGAAATCAGCATCTCCTGCAGCAGGTGGGATCCCAGGAGCAGCCATCCCAAGCCCTTCCCCCAGGTAATGAGGAGAGCCTCAAATCCCCAGACTCTCACTCAGACACACTGTTGAAAACAGAACTGGGAAGCCAGAGAGTCACTTTCCCCACTTCTGCAGCTTCAATATATCTTTAAACTAAATCTGCTTTCTTGCATGCCAATTTTTAGCCTGGAGCCAGGTATTAGAGCTGAGTGATAAATCCCTGAAAGGGTGATCACAATAGAAACTGTGACAGACACTTAACACTGCTGGTACCAACTCAGGGAGCTCAGGATATATTTTTCCCCTGATTAGTTGTTGGCTGTACATTTGTACAGACTCCATAAGCACAAGATGTATGTAGGACACACTGCAAAACTGCAAATCTGTGACTTATTTGTGACCTTTGGGGAAGCGACTCTTTCTCTGTACTTTTTTTAAAAGGTATCATAACCACTAAATACAGCTTTCACAATTGCATATTGTTTTTAAATTGAGCAAAAAGTGGCATCTGAACAGTGACGACTTGACAACCAGAACATTCCCCCTCCCAAACCTTAGACTAAGCTATAATACAGCAAGTGGGACTTGAACTATGATGGGTTTCAGTATTAGCGTTCATAAGATTTGTCACTGTCACATCTTGCTAACACTCAGAGCATCTCATTTTCTAAATATAATGTATCACTGTTTAGTGGCTGAAAATGCAAATTACAAAAAATCTAATCATGTTCAAGAAACTGAAAAAAACCTCTATGATCCCTGAACCCCTCAGAGCACACATGACTTGATGTAGGGCTTTCCCAACTAAGCATAACAACAGCGCACAGCAAACCTGTGGGACAGCAGCATCAATCGCCAGAGCACACATTCCCTGCTCTGCACAAATCCCACAGATTTCCAAAAGCATCTTTGACTTGGATTCAAGCGATAAGACATGTGAACTTATCCCAAGGAGTAAGAAAAATACCTTCTTAGATCTGATTTCTGATGCTCAAGGTTTAGCTTCTATTTTTCTTGTCTCTTTTTTTCCCCCACTAATAAGACTTCTGGTATCAAAGGAACAAAAGAAGATATTCAGAATTTAAAACTATCTTGTTAAACTTCAAGCTGTAATATCCTGTAAAAGCACCACGTAGGAACCCTTACATCTATAAAAGGCAGTATCTTTGCTAAGGGCATTCTTGGAGTGCCTCCCCTCTTTAAATCTAAGCTACAGAAGGTTCATTTGTTTAGTACCCAGCTGAGCAAATTTAATGGTTAATTGATACCAGAAGAAGTTTTCCATGTCCTCTGATCTGCTTCACACATGTTCCTGTCCCTTCCTTTACTTGGTGCTGGTGCTCACCTGGCGAAATGCTAAACCAGACCAGGGAGTTAAACTGAATTTCTCTTTTGCACTAACTCCAAACTGTCTGGTTGCTGGGAACACTGACTGTGGGTGTTGTGGCCAAGAAGGAAGAGGAGAGGACACATGCCCAGGATGGCAGGCACTAGAGTGCTCCCGTTGGCAGCAGGTTTGCTGTAACCAGGTGTATTGTCACCCCATTGCCCTAAACACCTCCCCCCAGGTACAGGGAGAAAATAAACCCCAGGTTTCTTTTTCCAGGAGAGTGCCAGTTACACCTTGCCACAAGAGGTGAGAGAGGCTGACGTGTAAGTGGGTTAGAACATCCTGAGTGTGGGGCAGCACCAGGGCCTGCTCCAGGGCTCAGTGCTGTGTGAACAACTGGAAGGGGCTGTTCTGATAAGAATTTGGAAATGCCTGGGAAAAAATCTGTTGCAGAAACACCAAATTCTTACTAATGAGGCAAGTGGGGAACAGTCTAATTATGTTAAGACCCTTTTCTGCTGTTCTATTCGGGGGTGTAGAGCAATGTAGGTTTACCTTAATGTACATAAGAAACAAACCTGCCAGTCCATATACAGGATCATGATTACCACAGAACAACCGAGTCTATTAATTACTGTATCAATGAATTCCAACCAAAACCCACTTTAAACCATTGGAATCATTGGTGGATAATTGGTTTGCTATTAAAACATCTCAAGTCCCCTGCAAATCTTACCTGTTCTAAGGAAACTGCTTAGTAGGTGTGTTAATGGAAGTTATTGCTATTATAAATTATCTCCAGACATTGACAAAAGAAGTGATACAAGGTATATTTTTTAAAAGCTCTGGCCAATGCATGGCTGAATGATTGAGTTGGAAAATGAACCATTCCTTGGGGTTAGCAAATGATTTTTCATCAGCTAGCAGGCTATTAAGCACACCTAGATAATAAACGGATGATTTTAGCAGTAATTCTACTTGCTTCTCATATTTTCCATCTTAAATTCCGTGTTACTTTTAAAGGATTCACACATTACCTTGATTTACACCATGGAGAAGAGAGCCAATGATGTCCTTTAATGTCGGAGACAGTGCATTATTATTTATCATTAAATCTACCTTTTTTTCGCTCCCCACCTTGTGAAATGTTTGACAAATGCCTGGCTGGCTCCAAAGCAGGGCTGCAATTCCCCACACAAGGCACACCCTGGGAATGAGGGGCAGTCTCCAAGGGTGTGGGTTTGCAGCTTTCTGCCTGTTTAATGCAGGATCTTGTGATGGTCATCCTTGCAAATCCCCGTCTTCCACAGCAGCTCACAGCTCAATCATGTGAACTTAAGTTACCGGTAGGAACTAGGGAACAAAATCTTTACACTAATGAGATTATTTGCATGAAATGTTATTTCAATAAGACAGCCTAGGGAAGGAGTCCATTCACACTTGATTTTCCACATTTGTTATTAGATTTCTTGCCCAAAAGAGCAATTTGGGGAAACAACTCCAAAGATGCCGTATTGGAACTGATGGTCAGTTCCAATGGAAAATAAACAAATTTTTAACGTGAAAGGAACTGGGGCGACAGAGACATTAAAGACTGGTTGACTGGCAGCCTGTTTCATCCTCATGTTCCAATGGAGCTCTACCATTCAAACCACTGCCAAACAGGCAATTTTCTGGTGGAAAAGAGATGCACGGGCTCAGATTCTCCCTGAAAATGCCAACTACAATAGCAAAGATGTCTGTGCCCGCCTGCTTATGTGCATTCTTCTCTTTTAGGGCATTCGGAGCCTACTACTCACCACACAATTTCCTTTGTAGCAGAACTCAGAGAATACTGAAATGTTATTTAAAGCAAATTTGTTAAATTGGGTTCATGCAAGTTCAGCCTTAGGGGCAAAAGCAGTACTTTCATACAGGAAGGCAAACTTTTACAATAAAACAAAAAGCACAAATATTCACTGAGTCTGGAGTTTCATTACGAAGTGTGAAGTCAATTTATGGTTGAGAGTTTTGTATCAAAAGCAGATGAAACTTGGAAATTTCAAAAGAGTTTGGCCTCGCAGTTTTGGATTGATTCAAACTTCAGATTCAAAATGAAACTGGGAGATGTGAACTTAAGTGGCTGATGCTGCAGAAAATGTTGTGATCTATGTATGTATCTATTGCAATTTATTTTCACAAGATTGCATACTTTCCTAGTAATTACAGACCCCTCTTGCATAAGCAATAATTTTCCATTTGAACTTCTACAGTACAGCCTGTTCCTCTCCTCCTTCAGAGCAGCACTGAACAAAAATGCACCTATTTATCACACCTTTTTCCACATTAGCCCTTTAGAAATTCAGCTGATGGACTACTAGAGAACAAATAACTCCCCTACTCTTTCATATTTTCCAAAGTTTTGAAGTTCAAATTCTAAAACTTCTTTCCAACAAAAGGCTTTTCTTTCATTTCTTTGTGAGATACTTTGTATGGTTTCAATATGAAACCCCATTATCCAAAGGAATAGCAAAATTCATAGTTCCAGAGAAAAAAGCAAGGAGTACAGGAGATTGCAGGATGCTTTATGAATAAGGAATCCTTCATACCAGGCTCCCCCAGCGCAAATTTCCTATCCTCAGCTTCTGGGCCAGCTCTTTGCCTGTTTTGTGTCGCCCTGACCTGGGCTTGCTCATTTATTCAGGGGCTGAATATCCCTAATCTGTAAAATAAACCTTTAGCAAAGCTGCCCAAGTACTGTTTTAGAAATACATAAGTAAAGGGTCACCAGAAAGACACTTGGCCACTGCTGTGTCCAGCAGCTGAGTGACAGACAAGCTCTGAGCCATCGCAGGGCTCTGAGCGAAGTTGCGGGACAATTACACGCTCCAGAATTCCCAAGTGTACTGAAGAATTATTGAACAAAGCTAAAACATGTGAATAAAAAGGCATTAAGCTAAAAAACATCTGCCCTCCATAAAATGAACTTTTCTTCAGATGAGGAAGGAAAAGAATTCAGTATAAATAAGCATGAGGTATATTTTCAAGGTGTTGCGAATGGGACTTATTTAAATGTAAAGTGCTGTGGCTAAAACACACATGGCTGAAATACATCCCCCATTAAATTCCCTCATTTTCCCACAGCACTCTGGAAATTTACAGAGAGATACACTCTGACACAGTCAGATAAGGTATCACATATGTTTACCTAAACAGTAACCTGTGCCAAAGACTAAAAGTATAGGACTGACTTCTGTATTTAGGTACGACATTTGGTACACGATCAAACAGCAAATTCTGAGCCCACCTGAAACTGGTTTCATGGTTTGTAAGTGAAACCAGAATAAATTATGTTCACACCTTTCAGCAGAGCAGGCCTAAATATGTTTCTTGCTAAAAAATTGCTAGTCCTGGTTGCAATGGAGAGAAGGGAAAGGAGAATGTCAATCTCCGAACTCTGTGAATCAAGAGTGGCAGCGCTGAACGCCGAGGGCGGCTGGACCCCGGATCCAGGAACAGCAAGTTGTCTGTGACACGTGCGATGTGTGGACTCCTGTCTACACTGCTGCCACCTGGACTGATAGCTGAATGGGAAATTAAGCTAGGAAATGTATTACTGAATATTAAACTGACTATTAACCATGAATAAATTT
>NC_063229.1:16835000-16837500 GCF_020740725.1 Corvus hawaiiensis
TTTGGGTTACGTTAGGGTTAGGGTTTAGGTTAGGGTTAGGGTTCGTGTTATGCCTAGTTTTAGGATTGAGGGCTAGGGTTAGGGTTAGGGTTAGGGGTTAGGGTTAGGGGTAGGGTTACGGTTAGGGTTAGGGTTAGGGTTAGGGTTAGGGTTACGCCTAGGGTTAGGGCTTGGGTTTGGTTAGGGTTAGGGTTTAGGTTAGGGTTAGGGTTAGGTCAGGGTTCCGGTTAGGGTTAGTGTTAGTGTTACGCCTAGGGTTAGGGTTGGGTTAGGGTTAGGGTTAGGGTTAGGGTTAGGGTTGGGTTAGGGTTAAGGGTTAGGGTTAGGGTTAGGGTTAGGGTTAGGGTTCGTGTTATGCCTAGTTTTAGGATTGAGGGCTAGGGTTAGGGTTAGGGTTAGGGGTTAGGGTTAGGGTTAGGGTACGGGTTAGGGTTAGGGTTAGGTTTAGGATTACGCCTAGGGTTAGGGTTAGGGTTAGGGTTCGTGTTATGCCTAGTTTTAGGATTCAGGGCTAGGGTTAGGGTTAGGGGTAGGGGTTAGGGTTAGGGTTAGATTTACGGTAAGGGTTAGGGTTAGGGTTAGGGTTAGGGTTACGCCTAGGGTTAGGGTTTGGGTTAGGTTAGGTTTAGGGTTTAGGTTAGGTTTAGGGTTAGGTTAGGGTTCCGGTTAGGGTTAGTGTTAGGGTTACGCCTAGGGTTAGGGTTGGGTTAGGGTTAGGGTTAGGGTTAGGGTCAGAGTTACGCCTTGGGTTAGGGTTGGGTTAGGGTTAAGGGTTATGGTTAAGGGTTAGGTTTAGGGTTAGGCTTTAGGTTAGGGTTAGTGTTAGGGTTAGGGTTCGTGTTATGCCTAGTTTTAGGATTGAGGGCGAGGGTTAGGGTTAGGGTTAGGGGTTAGGGTTAGGGTTAGGGTTAGGGTAAGTGTTAGGGTTAGGCTTAGGGTTAGGGTTGAGGATTCGGTTTAGGGTTAGGGTTATGTTAGGGTTAGGGTTAGGTTAGGGTTAGGGTTTAGGTTAGGGTTAGGGTTAGGGTTAGGGTTAGGGGTTAGGGTTAGGGTTAGGGTAAGTGTTAGGGTTAGGCTTATGGTTAGGGTTGAGGATTCGGTTTAGGGTTAGGGTTATGTTAGGGTTAGGGTTTATGTTAGGGTTATGGTTAGGTTTAGGGTTAGGGTTAGGATTACGCCTAGGGTTAGGGTTAGGGTTAGGTTTGGGTTAGGGTTTAGGTTAGGGTTAGGTTTAGGGTTAGGGTTAGGGTTAGGGGTTAGGGGTAGGGTTAGGGGTAGGGTTAGGGTTAGGGTTAGGGTTAGGCTTGGGTTAGGGTTAGGGTTAGGGTTAGGGTTAGGTTTACGCCTAGGGTTAGGGTTAGGGTTAGGGTTAGGGTTAGGGTTTTGCCTTGGGTTAGGGTTGGGTTAGGGTTAGGGTTAGGGTTAGGGTTACGGGTTAAGGTCAGGGTTAGGGTTAGGGTTATGCCTAGGGTTAGGGTTGAGGAAACCACAAAACCAGGAGCTCCAGTGACACTGACCATGCGAAAGGCAGGCCGACTTAAGCATGGCATATCAAAACCTTGCTCCCTCTTCCTCTTTCTGCCAGGAATAGTGTTAGGATTAGGGGTCATGTTTAGGGTTAGGGTTAGGGTTAGGTTTAGGGGTTAGGGGTTAGGGTTAGGATTAGGGTTAGTGTTGGGTTTGGTTTAGGGTTAGGGTTAGGGTTAAGTGTTTGGGTTAGGGTTAGGGTTAGGGTTACGCCTAGGGTTAGGGTTGGGTTACGGTTAGGGTTAGGGTTAAGGTTAAGGTTAGTGTTACGCCTAGGGTTAGGGTTGAGGAAACCACAAAACCAGGAGCTCCAGTGACACTGACCATCCGAAAGGCAGGACAAGTTAAGCACGGCACATCAAAACCTTGCTCCCTCTTCCTCTTTCTGACAGGGTTAGGGTTGGGTTAGGGTTAGGGTTAGGGTTAGGGGTTAGGGTTAGGGTTAGGGTTACACCTAGGCTTAGGGTTTGGTTTAGGTTAGGGTTAGGCTTTAGGTTAGGGTTAGGGTTAGGGTTAGGGTTCGTGTTATGCCTAGTTTTAGGATTGAGGGCTAGGGTTAGGGTTAGGGTTAGGGGTTAGGGTTAGGGTTAGGGTTAGGGTAAGGGTTAGGGTTAGGGTTAGGGTTAGGATTACGCCTAGGGTTAGGGTTAGGGTTAGGGTTCGTGTTATGGGTTAGGGTTAGGGTTAGGGGTTAGGGTTAGGGTTAGGGTTAGGGTTAGGGTTAGGGTTAAGGTCAGGGTTAGGGTTAGGGTTATGCCTAGGGTTAGGGTTGAGGAAACCACAAAACCAAGAGCTCCAGTGACACTGACCATCCGAAAGGCAGGACAAGTTAAGCACGGCACATCAAAACCTTGCTCCCTCTTCCTCTTTCTGACAGGGTTAGGGTTAGGGTTAGGGGTTAGGGTTAGGGTTAGGGTTAGTGTTACGCCTAGGCTTAGGGTTTGGGTTAGGTTAGGGTTAGGGTTTAGGTTAG
>NC_063229.1:16860000-16865000 GCF_020740725.1 Corvus hawaiiensis
GTTTGAGTTAGAGTTAGGTTCAGGGTTAGGGTTGAGGGTTAATTTAGGGTTAGGGTTAGGGTTAGGCTTTAGGTTAGGGTTAGGATTAGGGTTAGGGTTCGTGTTATGCCTAGTTTTAGGATTGAGGGCTAGGGTTAGGGTTAGGGTTAGGGGTTAGGGTTAGGGTTAGGGTTAGGGTAAGGGTTAGGGTTAGGATTACGCCTAGGGTTAGGGTTAGGGTTCGGGTTCGTGTTATGCCTAGTTTTAGGATTGAGGGCTAGGGTTAGGGTTAGGTTTAGGGGTTAGGGTTAGGAGTAGGATTACGGTAAGGGTTCGGGTTATGGTTAGGGTTAGGGTTACGCCTAGGGTTAGGGTTTGGGTTAGGTTAGGGTTAGGGTTTAGGTTAGGGTTAGGGTTAGGTTAGGGTTCCGGTTAGGGTTAGTGTTAGGGTTACGCCTAGGGTTAGGGTTGGGTTAGGGTTAGGGTTAAGTTTAGGGTCAGGGTTACGCCTAGGGTTAGGGTTGGGTTAGGGTTAAGGGTTAGGGTTAAGGGTTAGGGTTAGGGTTAGGGTCAGGGTTGAGGGTTATTTTAGTGTTAGGGTTAGGGTTAGTCTTTAGGTTAGGGTTAGTATTAGGGTTAGGGTTCGTGTTATGCCTAGTTTTAGGATTGAGGGCTAGGGTTAGGGTTAGGGTTAGGGGTTACGGTTAGGGTTAGGGTTAGGGTAAGTGTTAGGGTTAGGCTTAGTGTTAGGGTTGAGGATTCGGTTTAGGGTTAGGGTTATGTTAGGATTAGGGTTTATGTTAGGGTTATGGTTAGGTTTAGGGTTAGGGTTAGGATTACGCCTAGGATTAGGGTTAGGGTTAGGTTAGGGTTTGGGTTTAGGGTTAGGGTTAGGGTTAGGGTTAGGGTTAGGGTTGGGTTAGGGTTAGGGTTAGGGTTAGGGGTTAGCGTTAGGGTTAGGGGTAGGGTTAGGGTTAGGGTGAGGGTTAGGGTTGGGTTAGGGTTAGGGTTAGGGTTAGGGTTAGGGTTAGGATTACGCCTAGGGTTAGGGTATAGGGTTAGGGTTCGTGTTATGCCTAGTTTTAGGATTGAGGGCTAGGGTTAGGGTTAGGGGTAGGGTTAGGGTTAGGGTTAGGGTTAGGGTTAGGGTTAGGGTTGGGTTAGGGTTAGGGTTAGGGTTAGGGTTAGGGTTAGGGTTCGTGTTATGCCTAGTTTTAGGATTGAGGGCTAGGGTTAGGGTTAGGGTTAGGGTTAGGGTTCGGGTTACGCCTAGGCTTAGGGTTTGGGTTAGGTTAGAGTTAGGGTTTAGGTTAGGGTTAGGGTTAGGTTAGGGTTCCGGTTAGGGTTAGTGTTAGGGTTGCGCCTAGGGTTAGGGTTGGGTTAGGGTTAGGGTTAGGGTTAGGGTCAGGGTTACGCCTAGGGTTAGGGTTGGGTTAGGGTTAAGGGTTAGGGTTAAGGGTTAGGGTTAGGGTTAGGGTTAGGGTTGAGGGTTAATTTAGGGTTAGGGTTAGGGTTAGGGTTAAGATTAGCGTTAGGGTTAGGGTTAGGGTTAGGGTTAGGGTTAGCGTAAGTGTTAGGGTTAGGGTTAGGGTTAGGGTTCGTGTTATGCCTAGTTTTAGGATTGAGGGCTAGGGTTAGGGTTAGGGTTAGGGGTTAGGGTTAGGGGTAGGGTTACGGTAAGGGTTAGGGATTAGGTTAGGGTTAGGGTTACGCCTAGGGTTAGGGTTTGGGTTAGGTTAGGGTTAGGGTTTAGGTTAGGGTTAGGGTTAGGTTAGGGTTCCGGTTAGGGTTAGTGTTAGGGTTACGCCTAGGGTTAGGGTTGGGTTAGGGTTAGGGTTAGGGTTAGGGTCAGGGTTACGCCTAGGGTTAGGGTTGGGTTAGGGTTAAGGGTTAGGGTTAAGGGTTAGGGTTAGGGTTAGGGTTAGGGTTGAGGGTTAATTTAGTGTTAGGGTTAGGGTTAGGGTTAGGGTTAGGGTTAGGGTTAGGGGTTAGGGTTAGGGTTAGGGTTAGGGTTAGTGTTACGCCTAGGCTTAGGGTTTGGGTTAGGTTAGGGTTAGGGTTTAGGTTAGGGTTAGGGTTAGGTTAGGGTTCCGGTTAGGGTTAATGTTAGGGTTACGCCTAGGGTTAGGGTTGGGTTAGGGTTAGGGTTAGGGTTAGGGTCAGGGTTACGCCCAGGGTTAGGGTTGGGTTAGGGTTAGGGTTAGGGTTAAGGGTTTGAGTTAGAGTTAGGTTCAGGGTTAGGGTTGAGGGTTAATTTAGGGTTAGGGTTAGGGTTAGGCTTTAGGTTAGGGTTAGGGTTAGGGTTAGGGTTCGTGTTATGCCTAGTTTTAGGATTGAGGGCTAGGGTTAGGGTTAGGGTTAGGGGTTAGGGTTAGGGTTAGGGTTAGGGTAAGGGTTAGGGTTAGGATTACGCCTAGGGTTAGGGTTAGGGTTAGGGTTCGTGTTATGCCTAGTTTTAGGATTGAGGGCTAGGGTTAGGGTTAGGTTTAGGGGTTAGGGTTAGGGGTAGGATTACGGTAAGGGTTCGGGTTATGGTTAGGGTTAGGGTTACGCCTAGGGTTAGGGTTTGGGTTAGGTTAGGGTTAGGGTTTAGGTTAGGGTTAGGGTTAGGTTAGGGTTCCGGTTAGGGTTAGTGTTAGGGTTACGCCTAGGGTTAGGGTTGGGTTAGGGTTAGGGTTAAGTTTAGGGTCAGGGTTACGCCTAGGGTTAGGGTTGGGTTAGGGTTAAGGGTTAGGGTTAAGGGTTAGGGTTAGGGTTAGGGTCAGGGTTGAGGGTTATTTTAGTGTTAGGGTTAGGGTTAGTCTTTAGGTTAGGGTTAGTATTAGGGTTAGGGTTCGTGTTATGCCTAGTTTTAGGATTGAGGGCTAGGGTTAGGGTTAGGGTTAGGGGTTACGGTTAGGGTTAGGGTTAGGGTAAGTGTTAGGGTTAGGCTTAGTGTTAGGGTTGAGGATTCGGTTTAGGGTTAGGGTTATGTTAGGATTAGGGTTTATGTTAGGGTTATGGTTAGGTTTAGGGTTAGGGTTAGGATTACGCCTAGGATTAGGGTTAGGGTTAGGTTAGGGTTTGGGTTTAGGGTTAGGGTTAGGGTTAGGGTTAGGGTTGGGTTAGGGTTAGGGTTAGGGTTAGGGGTTAGCGTTAGGGTTAGGGGTAGGGTTAGGGTTAGGGTGAGGGTTAGGGTTGGGTTAGGGTTAGGGTTAGGGTTAGGGTTAGGGTTAGGATTACGCCTAGGGTTAGGGTATAGGGTTAGGGTTCGTGTTATGCCTAGTTTTAGGATTGAGGGCTAGGGTTAGGGTTAGGGGTAGGGTTAGGGTTAGGGTTAGGGTTAGGGTTAGGGTTAGGGTTGGGTTAGGGTTAGGGTTAGGGTTAGGGTTAGGGTTCGTGTTATGCCTAGTTTTAGGATTGAGGGCTAGGGTTAGGGTTAGGGTTAGGGTTAGGGTTCGGGTTACGCCTAGGCTTAGGGTTTGGGTTAGGTTAGAGTTAGGGTTTAGGTTAGGGTTAGGGTTAGGTTAGGGTTCCGGTTAGGGTTAGTGTTAGGGTTGCGCCTAGGGTTAGGGTTGGGTTAGGGTTAGGGTTAGGGTTAGGGTCAGGGTTACGCCTAGGGTTAGGGTTGGGTTAGGGTTAAGGGTTAGGGTTAAGGGTTAGGGTTAGGGTTAGGGTTAGGGTTGAGGGTTAATTTAGGGTTAGGGTTAGGGTTAGGGTTAAGATTAGCGTTAGGGTTAGGGTTAGGGTTAGGGTTAGGGTTAGCGTAAGTGTTAGGGTTAGGGTTAGGGTTAGGGTTCGTGTTATGCCTAGTTTTAGGATTGAGGGCTAGGGTTAGGGTTAGGGTTAGGGGTTAGGGTTAGGGGTAGGGTTACGGTAAGGGTTAGGGTTTAGGTTAGGGTTAGGGTTACGCCTAGGGTTAGGGTTTGGGTTAGGTTAGGGTTAGGGTTTAGGTTAGGGTTAGGGTTAGGTTAGGGTTCCGGTTAGGGTTAGTGTTAGGGTTACGCCTAGGGTTAGGGTTGGGTTAGGGTTAGGGTTAGGGTTAGGGTCAGGGTTACGCCTAGGGTTAGGGTTGGGTTAGGGTTAAGGGTTAGGGTTAAGGGTTAGGGTTAGGGTTAGGGTTAGGGTTGAGGGTTAATTTAGTGTTAGGGTTAGGGTTAGGCTTTAGGTTAGGGTTAGTGTTAGGGTTAGGGTTCGTGTTTTGCCTAGTTTTAGGATTGAGGGCTAGGGTTATGGTTAGGGTTAGGGGTTAGGGTTAGGGTTAGGGTTAGGGTAAGTGTTAGGGTTAGGCTTAGGGTTAGGGTTGAGGATTCGGTTTAGGGTTAGGGTTAGGGGTTAGGGTTAGGGTTAGGGTAAGTGTTAGGGTTAGGTTAGGGTTAGGGTTTAGGTTAGGGTTAGCGTTAGGTTAGGGTTCCGGTTAGGGTTAGTGTTAGGGTTACGCCTAGGTTTAGGGTTTGGTTAGGGTTAGGGTTAGGGTTAGGGTCAGGGTTACGCCTAGGGTTAGGGTTGGGTTAGGGTTAAGGGTTAGGGTTAAGGGTTAGGGTTAGGGTTAGGGTTAGGGTTGAGGGGTAATTTAGTGTTAGGGTTAGGGTTAGGCTTTAGATTAGGGTTAGTGTTAGGGTTAGGGTTCGTGTTAGGGTTAGGGTTAGGGTTAGGGTTAGGGTTAGGGTTAGGGTTGAGGAGTAATTTAGTGTTAGGGTTAGGGTTAGGCTTTAGGTTAGGGTTAGTGTTAGGGTTAGGGTTCGTGTTATGCCTAGTTTTAGGATTGAGGGCTAGGGTTATGGTTAGGGTTAGGGGTTAGGGTTAGGGTTAGGGTTAGGGTAGGTGTTAGGGTTAGGCTTAGGGTTAGGGTTGAGGATTCGGTTTAGGGTTAGGGTTATGTTAGGGTTAGGGTTAGGTTAGGGTTAGGGTTTAGGTTAGGGTTAGGGTTAGGGTTAGGGTTCGTGTTATGCCTAGTTTTAGGATTGAGGGCTAGGGTTATGGTTAGGGTTAGGGGTTAGGGTTAGGGTTAGGGTTAGGGTAAGTGTTAGGGTTAGGCTTAG
>NC_063229.1:16877500-16880000 GCF_020740725.1 Corvus hawaiiensis
GGATTGAGGGCTAGGGTTAGGGTTAGGGTTAGGGTTAGGGTTCGGGTTACGCCTAGGCTTAGGGTTTGGGTTAGGTTAGAGTTAGGGTTTAGGTTAGGGTTAGGGTTAGGTTAGGGTTCCGGTTAGGGTTAGTGTTAGGGTTGCGCCTAGGGTTAGGGTTGGGTTAGGGTTAGGGTTAGGGTTAGGGTCAGGGTTACGCCTAGGGTTAGGGTTGGGTTAGGGTTAAGGGTTAGGGTTAAGGGTTAGGGTTAGGGTTAGGGTTAGGGTTGAGGGTTAATTTAGGGTTAGGGTTAGGGTTAGGGTTAAGATTAGCGTTAGGGTTAGGGTTAGGGTTAGGGTTAGGGTTAGCGTAAGTGTTAGGGTTAGGGTTAGGGTTAGGGTTCGTGTTATGCCTAGTTTTAGGATTGAGGGCTAGGGTTAGGGTTAGGGTTAGGGGTTAGGGTTAGGGGTAGGGTTACGGTAAGGGTTAGGGATTAGGTTAGGGTTAGGGTTACGCCTAGGGTTAGGGTTTGGGTTAGGTTAGGGTTAGGGTTTAGGTTAGGGTTAGGGTTAGGTTAGGGTTCCGGTTAGGGTTAGTGTTAGGGTTACGCCAAGGGTTAGGGTTGGGTTAGGGTTAGGGTTAGGGTTAGGGTCAGGGTTACGCCTAGGGTTAGGGTTGGGTTAGGGTTAAGGGTTAGGGTTAAGGGTTAGGGTTAGGGTTAGGGTTAGGGTTGAGGGTTAATTTAGTGTTAGGGTTAGGGTTAGGGTTAGGGTTAGGGTTAGGGTTAGGGGTTAGGGTTAGGGTTAGGGTTAGGGTTAGTGTTACGCCTAGGCTTAGGGTTTGGGTTAGGTTAGGGTTAGGGTTTAGGTTAGGGTTAGGGTTAGGTTAGGGTTCCGGTTAGGGTTAATGTTAGGGTTACGCCTAGGGTTAGGGTTGGGTTAGGGTTAGGGTTAGGGTTAGGGTCAGGGTTACGCCCAGGGTTAGGGTTGGGTTAGGGTTAGGGTTAGGGTTAAGGGTTTGAGTTAGAGTTAGGTTCAGGGTTAGGGTTGAGGGTTAATTTAGGGTTAGGGTTAGGGTTAGGCTTTAGGTTAGGGTTAGGGTTAGGGTTAGGGTTCGTGTTATGCCTAGTTTTAGGATTGAGGGCTAGGGTTAGGGTTAGGGTTAGGGGTTAGGGTTAGGGTTAGGGTTAGGGTAAGGGTTAGGGTTAGGATTACGCCTAGGGTTAGGGTTAGGGTTAGGGTTCGTGTTATGCCTAGTTTTAGGATTGAGGGCTAGGGTTAGGGTTAGGTTTAGGGGTTAGGGTTAGGGGTAGGATTACGGTAAGGGTTCGGGTTATGGTTAGGGTTAGGGTTACGCCTAGGGTTAGGGTTTGGGTTAGGTTAGGGTTAGGGTTTAGGTTAGGGTTAGGGTTAGGTTAGGGTTCCGGTTAGGGTTAGTGTTAGGGTTACGCCTAGGGTTAGGGTTGGGTTAGGGTTAGGGTTAAGTTTAGGGTCAGGGTTACGCCTAGGGTTAGGGTTGGGTTAGGGTTAAGGGTTAGGGTTAAGGGTTAGGGTTAGGGTTAGGGTCAGGGTTGAGGGTTATTTTAGTGTTAGGGTTAGGGTTAGTCTTTAGGTTAGGGTTAGTATTAGGGTTAGGGTTCGTGTTATGCCTAGTTTTAGGATTGAGGGCTAGGGTTAGGGTTAGGGTTAGGGGTTACGGTTAGGGTTAGGGTTAGGGTAAGTGTTAGGGTTAGGCTTAGTGTTAGGGTTGAGGATTCGGTTTAGGGTTAGGGTTATGTTAGGATTAGGGTTTATGTTAGGGTTATGGTTAGGTTTAGGGTTAGGGTTAGGATTACGCCTAGGATTAGGGTTAGGGTTAGGTTAGGGTTTGGGTTTAGGGTTAGGGTTAGGGTTAGGGTTAGGGTTGGGTTAGGGTTAGGGTTAGGGTTAGGGGTTAGCGTTAGGGTTAGGGGTAGGGTTAGGGTTAGGGTGAGGGTTAGGGTTGGGTTAGGGTTAGGGTTAGGGTTAGGGTTAGGGTTAGGATTACGCCTAGGGTTAGGGTATAGGGTTAGGGTTCGTGTTATGCCTAGTTTTAGGATTGAGGGCTAGGGTTAGGGTTAGGGGTAGGGTTAGGGTTAGGGTTAGGGTTAGGGTTAGGGTTAGGGTTGGGTTAGGGTTAGGGTTAGGGTTAGGGTTAGGGTTCGTGTTATGCCTAGTTTTAGGATTGAGGGCTAGGGTTAGGGTTAGGGTTAGGGTTAGGGTTCGGGTTACGCCTAGGCTTAGGGTTTGGGTTAGGTTAGAGTTAGGGTTTAGGTTAGGGTTAGGGTTAGGTTAGGGTTCCGGTTAGGGTTAGTGTTAGGGTTGCGCCTAGGGTTAGGGTTGGGTTAGGGTTAGGGTTAGGGTTAGGGTCAGGGTTACGCCTAGGGTTAGGGTTGGGTTAGGGTTAAGGGTTAGGGTTAAGGGTTAGGGTTAGGGTTAGGGTTAGGGTTGAGGGTTAATTTAGGGTTAGGGTTAGGGTTAGGGTTAAGATTAGCGTTAGGGT
>NC_063229.1:16885000-16887500 GCF_020740725.1 Corvus hawaiiensis
GGGTTGGGTTAGGGTTAAGGGTTAGGGTTAAGGGTTAGGGTTAGGGTTAGGGTCAGGGTTGAGGGTTATTTTAGTGTTAGGGTTAGGGTTAGTCTTTAGGTTAGGGTTAGTATTAGGGTTAGGGTTCGTGTTATGCCTAGTTTTAGGATTGAGGGCTAGGGTTAGGGTTAGGGTTAGGGGTTACGGTTAGGGTTAGGGTTAGGGTAAGTGTTAGGGTTAGGCTTAGTGTTAGGGTTGAGGATTCGGTTTAGGGTTAGGGTTATGTTAGGATTAGGGTTTATGTTAGGGTTATGGTTAGGTTTAGGGTTAGGGTTAGGATTACGCCTAGGATTAGGGTTAGGGTTAGGTTAGGGTTTGGGTTTAGGGTTAGGGTTAGGGTTAGGGTTAGGGTTAGGGTTGGGTTAGGGTTAGGGTTAGGGTTAGGGGTTAGCGTTAGGGTTAGGGGTAGGGTTAGGGTTAGGGTGAGGGTTAGGGTTGGGTTAGGGTTAGGGTTAGGGTTAGGGTTAGGGTTAGGATTACGCCTAGGGTTAGGGTATAGGGTTAGGGTTCGTGTTATGCCTAGTTTTAGGATTGAGGGCTAGGGTTAGGGTTAGGGGTAGGGTTAGGGTTAGGGTTAGGGTTAGGGTTAGGGTTAGGGTTGGGTTAGGGTTAGGGTTAGGGTTAGGGTTAGGGTTAGGGTTCGTGTTATGCCTAGTTTTAGGATTGAGGGCTAGGGTTAGGGTTAGGGTTAGGGTTAGGGTTCGGGTTACGCCTAGGCTTAGGGTTTGGGTTAGGTTAGAGTTAGGGTTTAGGTTAGGGTTAGGGTTAGGTTAGGGTTCCGGTTAGGGTTAGTGTTAGGGTTGCGCCTAGGGTTAGGGTTGGGTTAGGGTTAGGGTTAGGGTTAGGGTCAGGGTTACGCCTAGGGTTAGGGTTGGGTTAGGGTTAAGGGTTAGGGTTAAGGGTTAGGGTTAGGGTTAGGGTTAGGGTTGAGGGTTAATTTAGGGTTAGGGTTAGGGTTAGGGTTAAGATTAGCGTTAGGGTTAGGGTTAGGGTTAGGGTTAGGGTTAGCGTAAGTGTTAGGGTTAGGGTTAGGGTTAGGGTTCGTGTTATGCCTAGTTTTAGGATTGAGGGCTAGGGTTAGGGTTAGGGTTAGGGGTTAGGGTTAGGGGTAGGGTTACGGTAAGGGTTAGGGATTAGGTTAGGGTTAGGGTTACGCCTAGGGTTAGGGTTTGGGTTAGGTTAGGGTTAGGGTTTAGGTTAGGGTTAGGGTTAGGTTAGGGTTCCGGTTAGGGTTAGTGTTAGGGTTACGCCTAGGGTTAGGGTTGGGTTAGGGTTAGGGTTAGGGTTAGGGTCAGGGTTACGCCTAGGGTTAGGGTTGGGTTAGGGTTAAGGGTTAGGGTTAAGGGTTAGGGTTAGGGTTAGGGTTAGGGTTGAGGGTTAATTTAGTGTTAGGGTTAGGGTTAGGGTTAGGGTTAGGGTTAGGGTTAGGGGTTAGGGTTAGGGTTAGGGTTAGGGTTAGTGTTACGCCTAGGCTTAGGGTTTGGGTTAGGTTAGGGTTAGGGTTTAGGTTAGGGTTAGGGTTAGGTTAGGGTTCCGGTTAGGGTTAATGTTAGGGTTACGCCTAGGGTTAGGGTTGGGTTAGGGTTAGGGTTAGGGTTAGGGTCAGGGTTACGCCCAGGGTTAGGGTTGGGTTAGGGTTAGGGTTAGGGTTAAGGGTTTGAGTTAGAGTTAGGTTCAGGGTTAGGGTTGAGGGTTAATTTAGGGTTAGGGTTAGGGTTAGGCTTTAGGTTAGGGTTAGGGTTAGGGTTAGGGTTCGTGTTATGCCTAGTTTTAGGATTGAGGGCTAGGGTTAGGGTTAGGGTTAGGGGTTAGGGTTAGGGTTAGGGTTAGGGTAAGGGTTAGGGTTAGGATTACGCCTAGGGTTAGGGTTAGGGTTAGGGTTCGTGTTATGCCTAGTTTTAGGATTGAGGGCTAGGGTTAGGGTTAGGTTTAGGGGTTAGGGTTAGGGGTAGGATTACGGTAAGGGTTCGGGTTATGGTTAGGGTTAGGGTTACGCCTAGGGTTAGGGTTTGGGTTAGGTTAGGGTTAGGGTTTAGGTTAGGGTTAGGGTTAGGTTAGGGTTCCGGTTAGGGTTAGTGTTAGGGTTACGCCTAGGGTTAGGGTTGGGTTAGGGTTAGGGTTAAGTTTAGGGTCAGGGTTACGCCTAGGGTTAGGGTTGGGTTAGGGTTAAGGGTTAGGGTTAAGGGTTAGGGTTAGGGTTAGGGTCAGGGTTGAGGGTTATTTTAGTGTTAGGGTTAGGGTTAGTCTTTAGGTTAGGGTTAGTATTAGGGTTAGGGTTCGTGTTATGCCTAGTTTTAGGATTGAGGGCTAGGGTTAGGGTTAGGGTTAGGGGTTACGGTTAGGGTTAGGGTTAGGGTAAGTGTTAGGGTTAGGCTTAGTGTTAGGGTTGAGGATTCGGTTTAGGGTTAGGGTTATGTTAGGATTAGGGTTTATGTTAGGGTTATGGTTAGGTTTAGGGTTA
>NC_063229.1:16902500-16938386 GCF_020740725.1 Corvus hawaiiensis
GTTTAGTGTTAGGGTTAGGGTTAGGGGGTTCGGGTTAGGGTTAGGGTTCGGGTTAGGGTGGTTAGGGTTAGGGTTAGGGTTAGGGGGTTAGGGTTAGGGTTAGGATTGGGTTAGGGCTAGGGTTTGAGTTAGAGTTATGGTTGGGTTAGGGTTAGGGTTAGGGGTTAGGGTTAGGTTTAGGGTTAAGGTTAGGGTTAGGTTTAGGGTTGGGTTAGGGTTAGGTTAGGGTTAGGGTTTGGGTTGGGGTTAGGGTTAGGGTTCTGGTTAGGGTTAGGGGTTAGAGTTAGGTTTAGGGTTTCGGGTTAGGGTCAGGGTTAGGGTTTGGGTTAGTGCTGGGTTAGGGTTAGGTTTAGGCTTGGGTTAGGGTTAGGGTTAGGGTTAGCTTAGGGTTAGGGTTAGGGTTAGGGTTAGGGTTAGGGTTTGGGTTAGGGTTAGGGTTGGGGTTAGGGTTAGGTTTCGGCTTACGGTTTGGTTTAGGGTTTGGGGTTTGGGTTAGGTTAGGGTTAGGGTTAGGGTTAGGGTTAGGGTTAGGGTTATGCCTAGACTTAGGATCGAGTAAACCACAAAGAGTGGAGACCTAGCGATACTCACCATGTAAAAGGCAGGCCACGTTAAGCACGGCACATCAAAATCTTGCTCCCTCTTCCTGTTTCTGCTTGGAACTCAGAACAGCCCAATGCGGGATTTCTGGCTCAAACTGTGGGTAGGGTTAATGTTACACCTAGGGTTAGGTTATAGGAAACCACAAAGTCACTAGCTCCAGGGACAGTCACCATGCAAAAGGCATGCCAAGTTGAGCAGGTCAACTCTGAAACCTTGCTCCCTCTTCTTCTTTCTGTTCGGAACTCGCCATAGCCCACTGCCGTGTTTCATGCTCAAGCTCGGGTTAGGGTTACAGTTAGGGTTACGCCTAGGGTTAGAGTTTAGAAAAACACAAAGCCAGGGGCTCATGGGATACTCACCATGCAAAAGGCATGCCAAGATGAGTGCAGCACAGCCCAAGCCTTGCTCGGTCTTCTTCTTTCTTCTCGGAACTCGTCACAGCCCAATGCTTGATTTCTGGCTCAAAGTAGGGTGACGGTTAGGGTCAGTGTTAGGGTTATGCCTAGGGTTAGGGTTGATAAAACCACAAAGCCAGGAGCTCCAGGGATACTCACCATGCAAAAGGCATACCAAGGTGACCGCAGCACTTCTAAAACCTTGCTCCCTCTTCGTCATTCTGCTCAGAACTCGCCACAGCCCCATGCCCGATTTTGGCCTCAAGCTAGGGTTAGGGTTAGTGTTAGGGTTACGCCTAGTCTTTGAATTGAGAAAACCACAAAGCCAGGAGCTCCAGGGATACTCACCATGCAAAAGGCATATCAAGGTGTGCACAGCACATCCAAAACCTTGCTCCCTCTTCTTCTTTCTTTTCGGAACTCTCCACCGCCCAATGCTCGGTTTCTGGCTGTTGGGGTTTTAGTTTAGTTTTAGTTTTTTTCCTGTTAAAGGAATTTTCTCCCATATGCATGTTGCTAGGGGACAAATAGCTGTACTTAAGAAAGACAAAAAGGGGAGTGGGGCGGGCCTGGCTACGCCTTTGTCTACACCTGAGTGTGGGGTCAGTTCACTCTGAGCGTCCGGAGAGAGAAGCTGCAGAGAAAGGAGCTGCTGCTTCTTTTCTTTTAGCCGTTCTTTCTTCCTGCTGGAAACAACGCCGGGACCCCAAAAGCCGCTTTCCCTGCCCTGCTGGAAGCTGGGCTGTGGCTGCCCTGCCCCGCTGCTGCTTCGAGCTTTCGCTACGCTGTAGCCCTGCTCGCCCTGCCTGCCTGGGCCTCCGTGGGGTTTTCCCATCTGGATACATCTCATCTGCCACCTAGGATTTGTGTTCGTCCCTGCAGCTCCAGCTTGCCGTTCTAGCCTGCCGTTCCAGCTTGCCGTTCCAGCCTGCCGTTCCAGCCTGCTGTTCCCGAGAGTCCGGGATCGGCTGCCCAGGGGTTTGTGAAGCCTTTGTCCCATCCCTCCCCAGGATCCCAGGGCACCAGTGCCGCGTGCTCCCTGAGCTCGCTCCGGAGCGCCCCCTGCAGCCGCGGGGGAACCATCGCACCTGCCCTGCTCACCGGGAGCCGCCAGCGCCCCTGCCGGCTGCGAGCGGAACTGCACCCGAGGGGAAAGGGCCTGACAGCCAAGAAGGCTGGGACTGGGTTTGTGTTTGCTGTTACTGCCATAGTTGTTGTTGTTTTGTTTGACTGGTTATATACATATATATATATATATATATATATAGTAAAGAACTGTTATTCCTATTTCCCACATCTTTGCCTAAAGGCCCTTGATTTCAAAATATAATAACTTGGAGGGAAAAGGGGTTACATCTGCCACTTCAAGGGGGGCTTCTGCCTTCCTTAGCAGACACCTGTCTTTCAAAACCGAGACACTGGCTCAAGCTAAGGTTAGGGTGACAGTTACGCCTTGGCTTAGGATTGAGAAAACCACAAAGCCAGGAGCTCCAGGGACACTGACCATGCGAAAGGCAGGCCATGTTAAGCATGGCACATCAAAACCTTGCTCCCTCGACCTCTTTCTGCTTGGAACTCGCCGCAGCTCAATGCCCGATTAGCGGCTCAATCTAGGGTTAGGGTTAGGGTTAGGGTTACGCCTAGGGTTAGGGTTGAGAAAACCTCAAAGCCAGGAGCTCCAGGTGTACTTACCATGCAAAAGGTATACCAAGGTGACCGTAGCACATCCAAAACCTTGCTCTCTCGTCGTCATTCTGCTCAGAATTCGCCACAGCCCAATGCTCCATTTCTGGCTCAAGCTGGGATTTGGGTTAGGGTTAGGGTTACGCTTAAGATTCTTGTTGAGAAAACCACAAAGGCAGGAGGAAAAACCACAAAGCTCCAGGGACGCTCACCATGGGAAAGGCATGCCAAGGTGAGCGCCGCCCAGCCCAAACCTTGCTCCCTCTTCTTTCTGCTTGGAACTCGCCATGGCCGAATAGCCGATTCCTGGCTCACACTAGGGTTAGGGTTAGGGTTACGCCTAGAATCTAGAAGGTTCTGTGGGAATCTATTGGGTCCCATTGGGTCCTATGGGGTTCTAGAAGGCTCTGTGGGGTGCTGTAGGGTCCTGTGGGGCATTATGGTGCTCCAGAAGGTTCTATGGTGTCCCATTGGGTTCTATGGGGGTCTAGAAGGGTCTATGGGGCGCTGTGGGGTTCCAGAATGTTCTATGGGGTTCTATGGACCTCTGTGATGTTCTAGGAAGTTCTGTGGGGTCCCATTGGGTTCTATGGGGCTCTACAACGTTCTGTGGGGTTCCATGGGATCCAGAAGGTACTATGGGATCCCATTGGGTTCTATGGGGCTCCAGAAGGTTCTATGGGGCGCTGTGGGGTCCCATTGGGCTCCGTATGGCTTCAGAAGATTCCGTGGTGTCCCATTGGGTTCTATGGGGCTCCATTGGGTTCTATGGAGCTCTGGAAGATTCTATGGGGCTCTGTGGGGCTCTATGGGGATCTATAGGGCACTTTGAGGCTCCAGACGGTTTTGTGGGGTTCTATTGCTCTCTGTGGGGTTCTAGAAAGTTCTGTGGGGTCCCTTTGGGTCCTATGGGGCTCTAGAAGGTTGTGTGGCGTTCTATGGGGGTCTGTAGGACTCTAGAATGTTCTATGGGGCTCTGTGGGGTTCTGTGGGGCTCTAGAAGGTTCTATGTGGGTCTATGGGGCTCTAGAAGATTCTATGGGATTCCATGGGGCTCCAGAAGGTTCTATGGGGTCCCATTGTGTTTTATGAGGCTCTAGAAGGTTCTAAGGGGTGCTGTGGGGCTCCAGAAGGTTCTACGGGGTTCCATTGGGTTCTATGGGGCTCCATTGGGTTCTATGGAGCTCTGGAAGATTCTATGGGACCCTATGGGGCTCTATGGGGCTCTGTGGGGCTGCTATGGGGCTCTGTGGAGTTCTAGAAAGTTCTGTGGGGGCACATTGGGTTCTATGGGGCTCCAGAAGGTTTTGTGGGGTTCTATGGGGCTCCATTGGGTTCTGTGGGGTTCTGTGGGGTTCTATGGGGCTCCCGAAGGTTCTGTGGGGCTCTGTGGAGTCCTAGAAGGTTCTGTGGGGTCTGTGGGGTTCTATGGGGCTCCAGAAGGTTCTATGAGGCACTGTGGGGGTCTATGGGATCCCATTGGGTTCTATGGAGATCTAGACGGTTCTATGGGGCTCTGTGGGGCTCCAGAAGGTTCTATGGGGAGCTGTGGGGTCCCATTGGGTTCTATGGGGGTCTATGGGGCTCTATGGAGCTCTAGAAGGTTCTGTAGGGCTCTGTGGGGTCCCATTGAGTCTTATGGTGCTCAAGAAGGTTCTAGGGTGTTCACTGGGGGCCTATGGGATGCTGTGGGGCTCCAGAAGGTTCTATGGGGTCCCATTGGGTTCTATGGGGCTCCAGAAGGTTCTGTCGGGGTCTGTGGGTGTCTATGGGGGCACATTGGGTTCTGTGGGAGTTTATAGGGCACTGTGGGGCTCCAGAAGGTTCTATGGAGTTCTATGGAGCTCTGTGGGGTTCTACAAAGTTCTGTGGGGTCCCATTGGGTTCTATGGGGTTCTAGAAGGTTCTGTGGGGTCCCATTGGGTTCTATGGGGTCCCATTGGGTCCTATGGAGCTCTGGAAGATTCTATGGGGACCTATGGGGCTCTATGGGGATCTATGGGGCGCTGTGGGGCTCCAGAAGGTTCTGTGGGGTTCTATGGAGCTCTGTGGAGTTCTAGAAAGTTCTGTGAGGTCCCATTGGGTTCTATGGGGCTCCAGAAGTTTTTGTAGTGCTCTGTGGGAGTCTGTAGCGCTCTGTGAGGCTCCAGAAGGGACTGGGGGGATTTGTGGGGTTCTGTAAGGTTCTGTGAGGTTCTATGGAGTTCTATGGGGCTCTATGGGGTTCTGTGGGGTTCTGTGCGGTTCTATGGGGTCCCATTGGGTTCTATGGGGCTCCAGAATGTTCTATGGGGTCCCATTGGATTCTCTGGAGCTCTGTGGACTCCCATTGGGTTCTGTGGGGTTCTAGAAGTTTCTATGGGGTCCCATTGGGTTCTATGGAGCTTTGGAAGATTCTATGGGGCTCTGTGGGGCTCTATGGGGCGCTGTGGGGCTCCAGAAGGTTCTATGGGGTGCTCTGGGGTCCCATTGGGTTCTATGGGGGTCTATGGGGCACTGTGGGGCTCTAGAAGGTTCTATGGTGCTCTATGGGTTTCTGGAAGGTTCTGTGGGGCTGCTATGGGGCTCTATGGGTTTCTAGAATGTTCTAAGGGGTCCCATTGGGTTCTATGGGGCTCCAGAAGGTTCTATGGAGCTCCAGAAGGTTCTAGGAGGCCCTATTGGGTTCTATGGGGTTCTATGGAGCTGTGTGGGGTTCTAGAAGGTTCTGTGGGGTTCTGTGGGGTTCGATTGGGTGCTATGGGGCTCTGTGGGGTTCTAGGAGGTTCTGTGGGGCTCTATGGGGCACCAGAAGGTTTTACGGCTTCCCATTGGGTTCTATGGGGCTCTAAGAAGGTTCCAGGGGGTCCATTGGGGGCCTCTAAGGCGCTATGGGGCTCTAGAAGGTTCTATGGGGTCCCTTTGGGTTCTATGGGGCTCTATAAGATTCTGTGCGGATCCATTGGGTTCTATGGGGCTCTGTGGGGGTTTATAGGGTTGCATTGGGTTCTGTGGGGCTCCAGAAGGTTCTACGGGGTCTCATTGGGCTCTATGAGGCGCTGTGGGGTTCTAGAAGCTTCTACGGACTCCCATTGGGTTCTATGGAGCTCTGGAAGATTCTATGGGGCTCTGTGGGGCTCTATGGGGACCTATGGGGCTCTGCGGTGCTCCAGAAGGTTCTATGGGGCGCTGTGGGGTCCCATTGGGTTCTATGGGGGGCAATGGGGCTCTCTGGGGCACTGTGGGGCTCTAGAAGGTTCTATGGGGGTCTATGAGGTTCTGGAAGGTTCTACAGGGTCCCATTGGGCTCTATGGGGCGCTGTGGAGCTCTCGAAGTTTCTATGGGGTTCTCTGGGGCCGCTGTGGGGCTCTATGGGGCTCCAGAAAGTTCTGTGGGGTTCTGTGGAGTCCTAGAAGTTTCTGTAGGGCTCTATGGAGTTCTAAGGAGCTCCAGAAGGTTCTATGAGGCGCTGTGGGCGTATATGGGTTTCCATTGAAATCTATTGAGTTCTAGAAGGTTCTGTGGGGGTTCTATGGGGCTCTGTGGGGCTCTAAGAAGGTTCATTGCCCATCTAGCCCCGGCCGTTTCCCTTTTAGCCCCGCCAATCCCTTCATTAGCCCTGCCCATTCCCCCTTTAGACCTGGCCATCCCACTTGAGCTCCTGCAATTCCCCCTTTAGCCCTGCTCATCCCCGATTTAGCCACGCCCATTCCCCATTTAGCCCCCCACACACATCATTTAGCCCCGGCCGTTTCCCCTTTGGACCCGCCCATCCCCCCCTTTAGCCACGCCCATTCCTCCTTCAGCCACGGCCTTTCCCCCTTTAGCCCTGCCCATACACGATTCTGCCTCGCCCATTCCCCTTTTAGCCTCCCCCCTACGGCCCCTAGAGCCCCGGCAAGCCCCCCCCCTTTAGCCCCGCCCCTTCCGGCTTTAGCCCCGCCCACTCCGCCCTTAGCCCCGCCCACCCCGCCCTTGGCCCCGCCCATTCCCCCTTTAGCCACGCCCATTCCGCCTTCAGCCACGGCCTTTCCCCCTTTAGCCCTGCCCATACACGATTCGGCCTCGCCCATTCCCCTTTTAGCCGCCCCCCTACGGCCCCTAGAGCCCCGGCAAGCCCCCCCCTTTAGCCCCGCCCCTTCCGCCTTTAGCCCCGCTCACTCCGCCCTTAGCCCCGCCCACCCCGCCCCTGGCCCCGCCCATTCCCCCTTTAGCCGCGCCCCTTCCGCCTTCAGCCACGGCCTTTCCCCCTTTAGCCCTGCCCATACACGATTCTGCCTCGCCCATTCCCCTTTTAGCCTCCCCCCTACGGCCCCTAGAGCCCCGGCAAGCCCCCCCCTTTAGCCCCGCCCCTTCCGGCTTTAGCCCCGCCCCTTCCGGCTTTAGCCCCGCCCACCCCGCCCTTGGCCCCGCCCATTCCCCCTTTAGCCACGCCCATTCCGCCTTCAGCCACGGCCTTTCCCCCTTTAGCCCTGCCCATACACGATTCTGCCTCGCCCATTCCCCTTTTAGCCTCCCCCCTACGGCCCCTAGAGCCCCGGCAAGCCCCCCCTTTAGCCCCGCTTCTTCCGGCTTTAGCCCCGCCCACTCCGCCCTTAGCCCCGCCCACCCCGCCCTTGGCCCCGCCCATTCCCCCTTTAGCCACGCCCATTCCGCCTTCAGCCACGGCCTTTCCCCCTTTAGCCCTGCCCATACACGATTCTGCCTCGCCCATTCCCCTTTTAGCCTCCCCCCTACGGCCCCTAGAGCCCCGGCAAGCCCCCCCCTTTAGCCCCGCCCCTTCCGGCTTTAGCCCCGCCCACTCCGCCCTTAGCCCCGCCCACCCCGCCCTTGGCCCCGCCCATTCCCCCTTTAGCCACGCCCATTCCGCCTGCAGCCACGGCCTTTCCCCCTTTAGCCCTGTCCATACACGATTCTGCCTCGCCCATTCCCCTTTTACCCTCCCCCCTACGGCCCCTAGAGCCCCGGCAAGCCCCCCCTTTAGCCCCGCCCCTTCCGGCTTTAGCCCCGCCCCTTCCGGCTTTAGCCCCGCCCACTCCGCCCCTAGCCCCGCCCACCCCGCCCTTAGCCCCGCCCATCCCCCCTTTAGCCACGCCCATTCCGCCTTCAGCCACGGCCTTTCCCCCTTTAGCCCTGCCCATACACGATTCTGCCTCGCCCATTCCCCTTTTAGCCTCCCCCCTACGGCCCCTAGAGCCCCGGCAAGCCCCCCCCTTTAGCCCAGCCCCTTCCGGCTTTAGCCCCGCCCACTCCGCCCTTAGCCCCGCCCACCCCGCCCTTGGCCCCGCCCATTCCCCCTTTAGCCACGCCCATTCCGCCTTCAGCCACGGCCTTTCCCCCTTTAGCCCTGCCCATACACGATTCTGCCTCGCCCATTCCCCTTTTAGCCTCCCCCCTACGGCCCCTAGAGCCCCGGCAAGCCCCCCCCCTTTAGCCCCGCCCCTTCCGGCTTTAGCCCCGCCCACTCCGCCCTTAGCCCCGCCCACCCCGCCCTTGGCCCCGCCCATTCCCCCTTTAGCCACGCCCATTCCGCCTTCAGCCACGGCCTTTCCCCCTTTAGCCCTGCCCATACACGATTCTGCCTCGCCCATTCCCCTTTTAGCCTCCCCCCTACGGCCCCTAGAGCCCCGGCAAGCCCCCCCCTTTAGCCCCGCCCCTTCCGGCTTTAGCCCCGCCCACTCCGCCCTTAGCCCCGCCCACCCCGCCCTTGGCCCCGCCCATCCCCCCTTTAGCCACGCCCATTCCGCCTTCAGCCACGGCCTTTCCCCCTTTAGCCCTGCCCATACACGATTCTGCCTCGCCCATTCCCCTTTTAGCCTCCCCCCTACGGCCCCTAGAGCCCCGGCAAGCCCCCCCCTTTAGCCCAGCCCCTTCCGGCTTTAGCCCCGCCCACTCCGCCCTTAGCCCCGCCCACCCCGCCCTTGGCCCCGCCCATTCCCCCTTTAGCCACGCCCATTCCGCCTTCAGCCACGGCCTTTCCCCCTTTAGCCCTGCCCATACACGATTCTGCCTCGCCCATTCCCCTTTTAGCCTCCCCCCTACGGCCCCTAGAGCCCCGGCAAGCCCCCCCCTTTAGCCCCGCTTCTTCCGGCTTTAGCCCCGCCCACTCCGCCCTTAGCCCCGCCCACCCCGCCCTTGGCCCCGCCCATTCCCCCTTTAGCCACGCCCATTCCGCCTTCAGCCACGGCCTTTCCCCCTTTAGCCCTGCCCATACACGATTCTGCCTCACCCATTCCCCTTTTAGCCTCCCCCCTACGGCCCCTAGAGCCCCGGCAAGCCCCCCCCTTTAGCCCCGCCCCTTCCGGCTTTAGCCCCGCCCACTCCGCCCTTAGCCCCGCCCACCCCGCCCTTGGCCCCGCCCATTCCCCCTTTAGCCACGCCCATTCCGCCTTCAGCCACGGCCTTTCCCCCTTTAGCCCTGCCCATACACGATTCTGCCTCGCCCATTCCCCTTTTAGCCTCCCCCCTACGGCCCCTAGAGCCCCGGCAAGCCCCCCCCTTTAGCCCCGCCCCTTCCGGCTTTAGCCCCGCCCACTCCGCCCTTGGCCCCGCCCACCCCGCCCTTGGCCCCGCCCATTCCCCCTTTAGCCACGCCCATTCCGCCTTCAGCCACGGCCTTTCCCCCTTTAGCCCTGCCCATACACGATTCTGCCTCGCCCATTCCCCTTTTAGCCTCCCCCCTACGGCCCCTAGAGCCCCGGCAAGCCCCCCCCCTTTAGCCCCGCTTCTTCCGGCTTTAGCCCCGCCCACTCCGCCCTTAGCCCCGCCCACCCCGCCCTTGGCCCCGCCCATTCCCCCTTTAGCCACGCCCATTCCGCCTTCAGCCACGGCCTTTCCCCCTTTAGCCCTGTCCATACACGATTCTGCCTCGCCCATTCCCCTTTTACCCCCCCCCCTACGGCCCCTAGAGCCCCGGCAAGCCCCCCCCTTTAGCCCCGCTTCTTCCGGATTTAGCCCCGCCCCTTCCGGCTTTAGCCCCGCCCACTCCGCCCTTAGCCCCGCCCACCCCGCCCTTGGCCCCGCCCATTCCCCCTTTAGCCACGCCCATTCCGCCTTCAGCCACGGCCTTTCCCCCTTTAGCCCTGCCCATACACGATTCTGCCTCGCCCATTCCCCTTTTAGCCTCCCCCCTACGGCCCCTAGAGCCCCGGCAAGCCCCCCCCTTTAGCCCCGCCCCTTCCGGCTTTAGCCCCGCCCACTCCGCCCTTAGCCCCGCCCACCCCGCCCTTGGCCCCGCCCATTCCCCCTTTAGCCACGCCCATTCCGCCTGCAGCCACGGCCTTTCCCCCTTTAGCCCTGCCCATACACGATTCTGCCTCGCCCATTCCCCTTTTAGCCTCCCCCCTACGGCCCCTAGAGCCCCGGCAAGCCCCCCCCTTTAGCCCCGCCCCTTCCGGCTTTAGCCCCGCCCCTTCCGGCTTTAGCCCAGCCCACTCCGCCCTTAGCCCCGCCCATCCCGCCCTTGGCCCCGCCCATTCCCCCTTTAGCCACGCCCATTCCGCCTTCAGCCACGGCCTTTCCCCCTTTAGCCCTGCCCAGACACGATTCTGCCTCGCCCATTCCCCTTTTAGCCTCCCCCCTACGGCCCCTAGAGCTCCGGCAAGCCTTCCCCCTTTTAGCCCCGCCCCTTCCGGCTTTAGCCCCGCCCACTCCGCCCTTAGCCCCGCCCACCTCGCCCTTGGCCCCGCCCATTCCCCTTTAGCCACGCCCATTCCGCCTTCAGCCACGGCCTTTCCCCCTTGAACCCTGCCCATACACGATTCTGCCTCGCCCATTCCCCTTTTAGCCTCCCCCCTACGGCCCCTAGAGCCCCGGCAAGCCCCCCCTTTAGCCCCGCTTCTTCCGGCTTTAGCCCCGCCCACCCCGCCCTTGGCCCCGCCCATTCCCCCTTTAGCCACGCCCATTCCGCCTTCAGCCACGGCCTTTCTTCCTTTAGCCCTGCCCATACACGATTCTGCCTCGCCCATTCCCCTTTTAGCCTCCCCCCTACGGCCCCTAGAGCCCCGGCAAGCCCCCCCCCTTTAGCCCAGCCCCTTCCGGCTTTAGCCCCGCCCACTCCGCCCTTAGCCCCGCCCACCCCGCCCTTGGCCCCGCCCATTCCCCCTTTAGCCACGCCCATTCCGCCTGCAGCCACGGCCTTTCCCCCTTTAGCCCTGTCCATACACGATTCTGCCTCGCCCATTCCCCTTTTACCCTCCCCCCTACGGCCCCTAGAGCCCCGGCAAGCCCCCCCCTTTAGCCCCGCCCCTTCCGGCTTTAGCCCCGCCCACCCCGCCCTTGGCCCCGCCCATTCCCCCTTTAGCCACGCCCATTCCGCCTTCAGCCACGGCCTTTCCCCCTTTAGCCCTGCCCATACACGATTCTGCCTCGCCCATTCCCCTTTTAGCCTCCCCCTACGGCCCCTAGAGCCCCGGCAAGCCCCCCCCTTTAGCCCAGCCCCTTCCGGCTTTAGCCCCGCCCACTCCGCCCTTAGCCCCGCCCACCCCGCCCTTAGCCCCGCCCATTCCCCCTTTAGCCACGCCCATTCCGCCTTCAGCCACGGCCTTTCCCCCTTTAGCCCTGCCCATACACGATTCTGCCTCGCCCATTCCCCTTTTAGCCTCCCCCCTACGGCCCCTAGAGCCCCGGCAAGCCCCCCCCCTTTAGCCCCGCTTCTTCCGGCTTTAGCCCCGCCCACTCCGCCCTTATCCCCGCCCACCCCGCCCTTAGCCCCGCCCATTCCCCCTTTAGCCACGCCCATTCCGCCTTCAGCCACGGCCTTTCCCCCTTTAGCCCTGCCCATACACGATTCTGCCTCGCCCATTCCCCTTTTAGCCTCCCCCCTACGGCCCCTAGAGCCCCGGCAAGCCCCCCCCTTTAGCCCCGCCCCTTCCGGCTTTAGCTCCGCCCCTTCCGGCTTTAGCCCCGCCCACTCCGCCCTCAGCCCCGCCCACCCCGCCCTTGTCCCCGCCCATTCTCCCTTTAGCCACGCCCATTCCGCCTTCAGCCACGGCCTTTCCCCCTTTAGCCCTGCCCATACACGATTCTGCCTCGCCCATTCCCCTTTTAGCCTCCCCCCTACGGCCCCTAGAGCCCCGGCAAGCCCCCCCCTTTAGCCCCGCCCCTTCCGGCTTTAGCCCCGCCCACTCCGCCCTTAGCCCCGCCCACTCCTCCCTTAGCCCCGCCCACTCCGCCCTTGGCCCCGCCCATTCCCCCTTTAGCCACGCCCATTCCGCCTTCAGCCACGGCCTTTCCCCCTTTAGCCCTGCCCATACACGATTCTGCCTCGCCCATTCCCCTTTTAGCCTCCCCCCTACGGCCCCTAGAGCCCCGGCAAGCCCCCCCCCTTTAGCCCCGCCCCTTCCGGCTTTAGCTCCGCCCACCCCGCCCTTAACCCCGCCCACCCCGCCCTCGGCCCCGCCCATTCCCCTTTTAGCCACGCCCATTCCGCCTTCAGCCACGGCCTTTCCCGCTTTAGCCCTGCCCATACACGATTCTGCCTCGCCCATTCCCCTTTTAGCCTCCCCCCTACGGCCCCTAGAGCCCCGGCAAGCCCCCCCCTTTAGCCCCGCCCCTTCCGGCTTTAGCCCCGCCCCTTCCGGCTTTAGCCCCGCCCACTCCGCCCTTAGCCCCGCCCACCCCGCCCTTGGCCCCGCCCATTCCCCCTTTAGCCACGCCCATTCCGCCTTCAGCCACGGCCTTTCCCCCTTTAGCCCTGCCCATACACGATTCTGCCTCGCCCATTCCCCTTTTAGCCTCCCCCCTACGGCCCCTAGAGCCCCGGCAAGCCCCCCCCTTTAGCCCCGCCCCTTCCGGCTTTAGCCCCGCCCACTCCGCCCTTAGCCCCGCCCACCCCGCCCTTGGCCCCGCCCATTCCCCCTTTAGCCACGCCCATTCCGCCTTCAGCCACGGCCTTTCCCCCTTTAGCCCTGCCCATACACGATTCTGCCTCGCCCATTCCCCTTTTAGCCTCCCCCCTACGGCCCCTAGAGCCCCGGCAAGCCCCCCCCTTTAGCCCAGCCCCTTCCGGCTTTAGCCCCGCCCACTCCGCCCTTAGCCCCGCCCACCCCGCCCTTGGCCCCGCCCATCCCCCCTTTAGCCACGCCCATTCCGCCTTCAGCCACGGCCTTTCCCCCTTTAGCCCTGCCCATACACGATTCTGCCTCGCCCATTCCCCTTTTAGCCTCCCCCCTACGGCCCCTAGAGCCCCGGCAAGCCCCCCCCTTTAGCCCCGCCCCTTCCGGCTTTAGCCCCGCCCACTCCGCCCTTAGCCCCGCCCACCCCGCCCTTGGCCCCGCCCATCCCCCCTTTAGCCACGCCCATTCCGCCTTCAGCCACGGCCTTTCCCCCTTTAGCCCTGCCCATACACGATTCTGCCTCGCCCATTCCCCTTTTAGCCTCCCCCCTACGGCCCCTAGAGCCCCGGCAAGCCCCCCCCTTTAGCCCAGCCCCTTCCGGCTTTAGCCCCGCCCACTCCGCCCTTAGCCCCGCCCACCCCGCCCTTGGCCCCGCCCATTCCCCCTTTAGCCACGCCCATTCCGCCTTCAGCCACGGCCTTTCCCCCTTTAGCCCTGCCCATACACGATTCTGCCTCGCCCATTCCCCTTTTAGCCTCCCCCCTACGGCCCCTAGAGCCCCGGCAAGCCCCCCCCTTTAGCCCCGCTTCTTCCGGCTTTAGCCCCGCCCACTCCGCCCTTAGCCCCGCCCACCCCGCCCTTGGCCCCGCCCATTCCCCCTTTAGCCACGCCCATTCCGCCTTCAGCCACGGCCTTTCCCCCTTTAGCCCTGCCCATACACGATTCTGCCTCACCCATTCCCCTTTTAGCCTCCCCCCTACGGCCCCTAGAGCCCCGGCAAGCCCCCCCCTTTAGCCCCGCCCCTTCCGGCTTTAGCCCCGCCCACTCCGCCCTTAGCCCCGCCCACCCCGCCCTTGGCCCCGCCCATTCCCCCTTTAGCCACGCCCATTCCGCCTTCAGCCACGGCCTTTCCCCCTTTAGCCCTGCCCATACACGATTCTGCCTCGCCCATTCCCCTTTTAGCCTCCCCCCTACGGCCCCTAGAGCCCCGGCAAGCCCCCCCCTTTAGCCCCGCCCCTTCCGGCTTTAGCCCCGCCCACTCCGCCCTTGGCCCCGCCCACCCCGCCCTTGGCCCCGCCCATTCCCCCTTTAGCCACGCCCATTCCGCCTTCAGCCACGGCCTTTCCCCCTTTAGCCCTGCCCATACACGATTCTGCCTCGCCCATTCCCCTTTTAGCCTCCCCCCTACGGCCCCTAGAGCCCCGGCAAGCCCCCCCCTTTAGCCCCGCCCCTTCCGGCTTTAGCCCCGCCCACTCCGCCCTTAGCCCCGCCCACCCCGCCCTTGGTCCCGCCCATTCCCCCTTTAGCCACGCCCATTCCGCCTTCAGCCACGGCCTTTCCCCCTTTAGCCCTGCCCATACACGATTCTGCCTCGCCCATTCCCCTTTTAGCCTCCCCCCTACGGCCCCTAGAGCCCCGGCAAGCCCCCCCCCTTTAGCCCCGCTTCTTCCGGCTTTAGCCCCGCCCACTCCGCCCTTAGCCCCGCCCACCCCGCCCTTGGCCCCGCCCATTCCCCCTTTAGCCACGCCCATTCCGCCTTCAGCCACGGCCTTTCCCCCTTTAGCCCTGTCCATACACGATTCTGCCTCGCCCATTCCCCTTTTACCCCCCCCCCTACGGCCCCTAGAGCCCCGGCAAGCCCCCCCCTTTAGCCCCGCTTCTTCCGGATTTAGCCCCGCCCCTTCCGGCTTTAGCCCCGCCCACTCCGCCCTTAGCCCCGCCCACCCCGCCCTTGGCCCCGCCCATTCCCCCTTTAGCCACGCCCATTCCGCCTTCAGCCACGGCCTTTCCCCCTTTAGCCCTGCCCATACACGATTCTGCCTCGCCCATTCCCCTTTTAGCCTCCCCCCTACGGCCCCTAGAGCCCCGGCAAGCCCCCCCCTTTAGCCCCGCCCCTTCCGGCTTTAGCCCCGCCCACTCCGCCCTTAGCCCCGCCCACCCCGCCCTTGGCCCCGCCCATTCCCCCTTTAGCCACGCCCATTCCGCCTGCAGCCACGGCCTTTCCCCCTTTAGCCCTGCCCATACACGATTCTGCCTCGCCCATTCCCCTTTTAGCCTCCCCCCTACGGCCCCTAGAGCCCCGGCAAGCCCCCCCCCCCTTTAGCCCCGCCCCTTCCGGCTTTAGCCCCGCCCCTTCCGGCTTTAGCCCAGCCCACTCCGCCCTTAGCCCCGCCCACCCCGCCCTTGGCCCCGCCCATTCCCCCTTTAGCCACGCCCATTCCGCCTTCAGCCACGGCCTTTCCCCCTTTAGCCCTGCCCAGACACGATTCTGCCTCGCCCATTCCCCTTTTAGCCTCCCCCCTACGGCCCCTAGAGCTCCGGCAAGCCTTCCCCCTTTTAGCCCCGCCCCTTCCGGCTTTAGCCCCGCCCACTCCGCCCTTAGCCCCGCCCACCTCGCCCTTGGCCCCGCCCATTCCCCTTTAGCCACGCCCATTCCGCCTTCAGCCACGGCCTTTCCCCCTTGAACCCTGCCCATACACGATTCTGCCTCGCCCATTCCCCTTTTAGCCTCCCCCCTACGGCCCCTAGAGCCCCGGCAAGCCCCCCCTTTAGCCCCGCTTCTTCCGGCTTTAGCCCCGCCCACCCCGCCCTTGGCCCCGCCCATTCCCCCTTTAGCCACGCCCATTCCGCCTTCAGCCACGGCCTTTCCCCCTTTAGCCCTGCCCATACACGATTCTGCCTCGCCCATTCCCCTTTTAGCCTCCCCCCTACGGCCCCTAGAGCCCCGGCAAGCCCCCCCCCTTTAGCCCAGCCCCTTCCGGCTTTCGCCCCGCCCACTCCGCCCTTAGCCCCGCCCACCCCGCCCTTGGCCCCGCCCATTCCCCCTTTAGCCACGCCCATTCCGCCTGCAGCCACGGCCTTTCCCCCTTTAGCCCTGCCCATACACGATTCTGCCTCGCCCATTCCCCTTTTACCCTCCCCCCTACGGCCCCTAGAGCCCCGGCAAGCCCCCCCCTTTAGCCCCGCCCCTTCCGGCTTTAGCCCCGCCCACCCCGCCCTTGGCCCCGCCCATTCCCCCTTTAGCCACGCCCATTCCGCCTTCAGCCACGGCCTTTCCCCCTTTAGCCCTGCCCATACACGATTCTGCCTCGCCCATTCCCCTTTTAGCCTCCCCCCTACGGCCCCTAGAGCCCCGGCAAGCCCCCCCCTTTAGCCCAGCCCCTTCCGGCTTTAGCCCCGCCCACTCCGCCCTTAGCCCCGCCCCTTCCGCCCTTAGCCCCGCCCATTCCCCCTTTAGCCACGCCCATTCCGCCTTCAGCCACGGCCTTTCCCCCTTTAGCCCTGCCCATACACGATTCTGCCTCGCCCATTCCCCTTTTAGCCTCCCCCCTACGGCCCCTAGAGCCCCGGCAAGCCCCCCCCCCTTTAGCCCCGCTTCTTCCGGCTTTAGCCCCGCCCACTCCGCCCTTAGCCCCGCCCACCCCGCCCTTAGCCCCGCCCATTCCCCCTTTAGCCACGCCCATTCCGCCTTCAGCCACGGCCTTTCCCCCTTTAGCCCTGCCCATACACGATTCTGCCTCGCCCATTCCCCTTTTAGCCTCCCCCCTACGGCCCCTAGAGCCCCGGCAAGCCCCCCCCTTTAGCCCCGCTTCTTCCGGCTTTAGCCCCGCCCACTCCGCCCTTAGCCCCGCCCACCCCGCCCTTGGCCCCGCCCATTCCCCCTTTAGCCACGCCCATTCCGCCTTCAGCCACGGCCTTTCCCCCTTTAGCCCTGCCCATACACGATTCTGCCTCGCCCATTCCCCTTTTTAGCCTCCCCCCTACGGCCCCTAGAGCCCCGGCAAGCCCCCCCCTTTAGCCCCGCCCCTTCCGGCTTTAGCTCCGCCCCTTCCGGCTTTAGCCCCGCCCACTCCGCCCTCAGCCCCGCCCACCCCGCCCTTGGCCCCGCCCATTCTCCCTTTAGCCACGCCCATTCCGCCTTCAGCCACGGCCTTTCCCCCTTTAGCCCTGCCCATACACGATTCTGCCTCGCCCATTCCCCTTTTAGCCTCCCCCCTACGGCCCCTAGAGCCCCGGCAAGCCCCCCCCTTTAGCCCCGCCCCTTCCGGCTTTAGCCCCGCCCACTCCGCCCTTAGCCCCGCCCACTCCTCCCTTAGCCCCGCCCACCCCGCCCTTGGCCCCGCCCATTCCCCCTTTAGCCACGCCCATTCCGCCTTCAGCCACGGCCTTTCCCCTTTAGCCCTGCCCATACACGATTCTGCCTCGCCCATTCCCCTTTTAGCCTCCCCCCTACGGCCCCTAGAGCCCCGGCAAGCCCCCCCCCTTTAGCCCCGCCCCTTCCGGCTTTAGCTCCGCCCACCCCGCCCTTAACCCCGCCCACCCCGCCCTCGGCCCCGCCCATTCCCCTTTTAGCCACGCCCATTCCGCCTTCAGCCACGGCCTTTCCCGCTTTAGCCCTGCCCATACACGATTCTGCCTCGCCCATTCCCCTTTTAGCCTCCCCCCTACGGCCCCTAGAGCCCCGGCAAGCCCCCCCCTTTAGCCCCGCCCCTTCCGGCTTTAGCCCCGCCCCTTCCGGCTTTAGCCCCGCCCACTCCGCCCTTAGCCCCGCCCACCCCGCCCTTGGCCCCGCCCATTCCCCCTTTAGCCACGCCCATTCCGCCTTCAGCCACGGCCTTTCCCCCTTTAGCCCTGCCCATACACGATTCTGCCTCGCCCATTCCCCTTTTAGCCTCCCCCCTACGGCCCCTAGAGCCCCGGCAAGCCCCCCCCCTTTAGCCCCGCCCCTTCCGGCTTTAGCTCCGCCCCTTCCGGCTTTAGCCCCGCCCACTCCGCCCTTAGCCCCGCCCACCCCGCCCTTGGCCCCGCCCATTCCCCCTTTAGCCACGCCCATTCCGCCTTCAGCCACGGCCTTTCCCCCTTTAGCCCTGCCCATACACGATTCTGCCTCGCCCATTCCCCTTTTAGCCTCCCCCCCTACGGCCCCTAGAGCCCCGGCAAGCCCCCCCCTTTAGCCCCGCCCCTTCCGGCTTTAGCCCCGCCCACTCCGCCCCTAGCCCCGCCCACCCCGCCCTTGGCCCCGCCCATTCCCCCTTTAGCCACGCCCATTCCGCCTTCAGCCACGGCCTTTCCCCCTTTAGCCCTGCCCATACACGATTCTGCCTCGCCCATTCCCCTTTTAGCCTCCCCCCTACGGCCCCTAGAGCCCCGGCAAGCCCCCCCCTTTCGCCCCGCCCCTTCCGGCTTTAGCCCCGCCCACTCCGCCCTTGGCCCCGCCCACCCCGCCCTTGGCCCCGCCCATTCCCCCTTTAGCCACGCCCATTCCGCCTTCAGCCACGGCCTTTCCCCCTTTAGCCCTGCCCATACACGATTCTGCCTCGCCCATTCCCCTTTTAGCCTCCCCCCTACGGCCCCTAGAGCCCCGGCAAGCCCCCCCCCTTTAGCCCCGCCCCTTCTGGCTTTAGCCCCGCCCACTCCGCCCTTAGCCCCGCCCACCCCGCCCTTGGCCCCGCCCATTCCCCCTTTAGCCACGCCCATTCCGCCTGCAGCCACGGCCTTTCCCCCTTTAGCCCTGCCCATACACGATTCTGCCTCGCCCATTCCCCTTTTAGCCTCCCCCCTACGGCCCCTAGAGCCCCGGCAAGCCCCCCCCCCCTTTAGCCCCGCCCCTTCCGGCTTTAGCCCCGCCCACCCCGCCCTTGGCCCCGCCCATTCCCCCTTTAGCCAGGCCCATTCCGCCTTCAGCCACGGCCTTTCCCTCTTTAGCCTTGCCCATACACGATTCTGCCTCGCCCATTCCCCTTTTAGCCTCCCCCCTACGGCCCCTAGAGCCCCGGCAAGCCCCCCCCTTTAGCCCCGCCCCTTCCGGCTTTAGCCCCGCCCACTCCGCCCTTAGCCCCGCCCACCCCGCCCTTAGCCCCGCCCATTCCCCCTTTAGCCACGCCCATTCCGCCTTCAGCCACGGCCTTTCCCCCTTTAGCCCTGCCCATACACGATTCTGCCTCGCCCATTCCCCTTTTAGCCTCCCCCCTACGGCCCCTAGAGCCCCGGCAAGCCCCCCCCCTTTACCCCCGCCCCTTCCGGCTTTAGCCCCGCCCCTTCCGGCTTTAGCCCCGCCCACTCCGCCCTTAGCCCCGCCCACCCCGCCCTTGGCCCCGCCCATTCCCCCTTTAGCCACGCCCCTTCCGCCTTCAGCCACGGCCTTTCCCCCTTTAGCCCTGCCCATACACGATTCTGCCTCTCCCATTCCCCTTTTAGCCTCCCCCCTATGGCCCCTAGAGCCCCGGCATGCCCCCCCCCTTTAGCCCCGCCCCTTCCGGCTTTAGCCCCGCCCACCCCGCCGTTGGCCCCGCCCATTCCCCCTTTAGCCACGCCCATTCCGCCTTCAGCCACGCCCCTTCCGCCTTTAGCCACGGCCTTTCCCCCTTTAGCCCTGCCCATACACGATTCTGCCTCGCCCATTCCCCTTTTAGCCTCCCCCCTACGGCCCCTAGAGCCCCGGCAAGCCCCCCCCCCTTTAGCCCCGCCCCTTCCGGCTTTAGCCCCGACAACTCCGCCCTTAGCCCCGCCCACCCCGCCCTTAGCCCCGCCCACCCCGCCCTTGGCCCCGCCCATTACCCCTTTAGCCACGCCCATTCCGCCTTCAGCCACGGCCTTTCCCGCTTTAGCCCTGCCCACACACGATTCTGCCTCGCCCATTCCCCTTTTAGCCTCCCCCCTACGGCCCCGAGAGCCTCGGCAAGCCCCCCCCATTAGCCCCGCCCCCTCCGGCTTTAGCCCCGCCCACCCCGCCGTTGGCCCCGCCCATTCCCCCTTTAGCCACGCCCATTCCGCCTTCAGCCACGCCCCTTCCGCCTTTAGCCACGGCCTTTCCCCCTTTAGCCCTGCCCATACACGATTCTGCCTCGCCCATTCCCCTTTTAGCCTCCCCCCTACGGCCCCTAGAGCCCCGGCAAGCGCCCCCCTTTAGCCCCGCCCCTTCCGGCTTTAGCCCCGCCCCTTCCGGCTTTAGCCCCGCCCACTCCGCCCTTAGCCCCGCCCACCCCGCCCTTGGCACCGCCCATTCCCCCTTTAGCCACGCCCATTCCGCCTTCAGCCACGGCCTTTCCCTTTTTAGCCCTGCCCATACACGATTCTGCCTCGCCCATTCCCCTTTTAGCCTCCCCCCTACGGCCCCTAGAGCCCCGGCAAGCGCCCCCCCTTTAGCCCCGCCCCTTCCGGCTTTAGCCCCGCCCCTTCCGGCTTTAGCCCCGCCCACTCCGCCCTTAGCCCCGCCCACCCCGCCCTTGGCCCCGCCCATTCCCCTTTAGCCACGCCCATTCCGCCTTCAGTCACGGCCTTTCCCTTTTTAGCCCTGCCCATACACGATTCTGCCTCGCCCATTCCCCTTTTAGCCTCCCCCCTACGGCCCCTAGAGCCCCGGCAAGCCCCCCCCTTTAGCCCCGCCCCTTCCGGCTTTAGCCCCGCCCCTTCCGGCTTTAGCCCCGCCCCCTCCGGCTTTAGCCCCGCCCACCCCGCCCTTGGCCCCGCCCATTCCCCCTTTAGCCACGCCCATTCCGCCTTCAGCCACGGCCTTCCTTCTTTAGCCCTGCCCATACACGATTCTGCCTCGCCCATTCCCCTTTTAGCCTCCCCCCTACGGCCCCTAGAGCCCCGGCAAGCGCCCCCCCTTTAGCCCCGCCCCTTCCGGCTTTAGCCCCGCCCCCTCCGGCTTTAGCCCCGCCCACTCCGCCCTTGGCCCCGCCCACCCCGCCCTTGGCCCCGCCCATTCCCCCTTTAGCCACGCCCATTCCGCCTTCAGCCACGGCCTTTCCCCCTTTAGCCCTGCCCATACACGATTCTGCCTCGCCCATTCCCCTTTTAGCCTCCCCCCTACGGCCCCTAGAGCCCCGGCAAGCCCCCCCCCTCTTTAGCCCCGCCCCTTCCGGCTTTAGCCCCGCCCACTCCGCCCTTGGCCCCGCCCACCCCGCCCTTGGCCCCGCCCATTCCCCCTTTAGCCACGCCCATTCCGCCTTCAGCCACGGCCTTTCCCCCTTTAGCCCTGCCCATACACGATTCTGCCTCGCCCATTCCCCTTTTAGCCTCCCCCTTACGGCCCCTAGAGCCCCGGCAAGCCCCCCCCCTTTAGCCCCGCCCCTTCCGGCTTTAGCCCCGCCCACTCCGCCCTTGGCCCCGCCCACCCCGCCCTTGGCCCCGCCCATTCCCCCTTTAGCCACGTCCATTCCGCCTTCAGCCACGGCCTTTCCCCCTTTAGCCCTGCCCATACACGATTCTGCCTCGCCCATTCCCCTTTTAGCCTCCCCCCTACGGCCCCTAGAGCCCCGGCAAGCCCCCCCCTTTAGCCCCGCCCCTTCCGGCTTTAGCCCCGCCCACTCCGCCCTTAGCCCCGCCCACCCCGCCCTTGGCCCCGCCCATTCCCCCTTTAGCCACGCCCATTCCGCCTTCAGCCACGGCCTTTCCCCCTTTAGCCCTGCCCATACACGATTCTGCCTCGCCCATTCCCCTTTTAGCCTCCCCCCTACGGCCCCTAGAGCCCCGGCAAGCCCCCCCCCTTTACCCCCGCCCCTTCCGGCTTTAGCCCCGCCCCTTCCGGCTTTAGCCCCGCCCACTCCGCCCTTAGCCCCGCCCACCCCGCCCCTGGCTCCGCCCATTCCCCCTTTAGCCACGCCCATTCCGCCTTCAGCCACGGCCTTTCCCCCTTTAGCCCTGCCCATACACGATTCTGCCTCGCCCATTCCCCTTTTAGTCTCCCCCCTACGGCCCCTAGAGCCCCGGCAAGCCCCCCCCTTTAGCCCCGCCCCTTCCGCCTTTAGCCCCGCCCCTTCCGGCTTTAGCCCCGCCCACTCCGCCCTTAGCCCCGCCCACCCCCGCCCCTGGCCCCGCCCATTCCCCCTTTAGCCACGCCCATTCCGCCTTCAGCCACGGCCTTTCCCCCTTTAGCCCTGCCCATACACGATTCTGCCTCGCCCATTCCCCTTTTAGCCTCCCCCCTACGGCCCCTAGAGCCCCGGCAGGCCCCCCCCCCCTTTAGCCCCGCCCCTTCCGGCTTTAGCCCCGCCCCTTCCGGCTTTAGCCCCGCCCACTCCGCCCTTAAGCCCCGCCCACCCCGCCCTTGGCCCCGCCCATTCCCCCTTTAGCCACGCCCATTCCGCCTTCAGTCACGGCCTTTCCCCCTTTAGCCCTGCCCATACACGATTCTGCCTCGCCCATTCCCCTTTTAGCCTCCCCCCTACGGCCCCTAGAGCCCCGGCAAGCCCCCCCCCTTTAGCCCCGCCCCTTCCGGCTTTAGCCCCGCCCACTCCGCCCTTAGCCCCGCCCACCCCGCCGTTGGCCCCGCCCATTCCCCCTTTAGCCACGCCCCTTCCGCCTTCAGCCACGGCCTTTCCCCCTTTAGCCCTGCCCATACAAGATTCTGCCTCTCCCATTCCCCTTTTAGCCTCCCCCCTATGGCCCCTAGAGCCCCGGCATGCCCCCCCCTTTAGCCCCGCCCCTTCCGGCTTTAGCCCCGCCCACCCCGCCGTTGGCCCCGCCCATTCCCCCTTTAGCCACGCCCATTCCGCTTCAGCCACGCCCCTTCCGCCTTTAGCCACGGCCTTTCCCCCTTTAGCCCTGCCCATACACGATTCTGCCTCGCCCATTCCCCTTTTAGCCTCCCCCCTACGGCCCCTAGAGCCCCGGCAAGCGCCCCCCCCTTTAGCCCCGCCCCTTCCGGCTTTAGCCCCGCCCCTTCCGGCTTTAGCCCCGCCCACTCCGCCCTTAGCCCCGCCCACCCCGCCCTTGGCCCCGCCCATTCCCCCTTTAGCCACGCCCATTCCGCCTTCAGCCACGGCCTTTCCCCCTTTAGCCCTGCCCATACACGATTCTGCCTCGCCCATTCCCCTTTTAGCCTCCCCCCTACGGCCCCTAGAGCCCCGGCAGGCCCCCCCCTTTAGCCCCGCCCCTTCCGGCTTTAGCCCCGCCCCTTCCGGCTTTAGCCCCGCCCACTCCGCCCTTAGCCCCGCCCACCCCGCCCTTGGCCCTGCCCATTCCCCTTTTAGCCACGCCCATTCCGCCTTCAGCCACGGCCTTTCCCCCTTTAGCCCTGCCCATACACGATTCTGCCTCGCCCATTCCCCTTTTAGCCTCCCCCCTACGGCCCCCAGAGCCCCGGCAAGCCCCCCCCCTTTAGCCCCGCCCCTTCTGGCTTTACCCCCGCCCACTCCGCCCTTAGCCCCGCCCACCCCCGCCCTTGGCCCCGCCCATTCCCCCTTTAGGCACGCCCATTCCGCCTTCAGCCACGGCCTTTCCCCCTTTAGCCCTGCCCATACACGAGTCTGCCTCGCCCATTCCCCTTTTAGCCTCCCCCCTACGGCCCCTAGAGCCCCGGCAAGCCCCCCCCCCCTTTAGCCAAGCCCCTTCCGGCTTTAGCCCCGCCCACTCCGCCCTTAGCCCCGCCCACCCCGCCCTTGGCCCCGCCCATTCCCCCTTTAGCCACGCCCATTCCGCCTTCAGCCACGGCCTTTCCCCCTTTAGCCCTGCCCACACACGATTCTGCCTCGCCCATTCCCCTTTTAGCCTCCCCCCTACGGCCCCGAGAGCCTCGGCAAGCCCCCCCCATTAGCCCCGCCCCCTCCGGCTTTAGCCCCTCCCACTCCGCCCTTAGCCCCGCCCACCCCGCCCTTGGCCCTGCCCATTCCCCCTTTAGCCACGCCCATTCCGCCTTCAGCCCACGGCCTTTCCCTTTTTAGCCCTGCCCATACACGATTCTGCCTCGCCCATTCCCCTTTTAGCCTCCCCCCTACGGCCCCTAGAGCCCCGGCGAGCCCCCCCCTTTAGCCCCGCCCCTTCCGGCTTTAGCCCCGCCCCTTCCGGCTTTAGCCCCGCCCACTCCGCCCTTAGCCCCGCCCACCCCGCCCTTGGCCCCGCCCATTCCCCCTTTAGCCACGCCCATTCCGCCTTCAGCCACGGCCTTTCCCCCTTTAGCCCTGCCCATACACGATTCTGCCTCGCCCATTCCCCTTTTAGCCTCCCCCCTACGGCCCTTAGAGCCCCGGCAAGCCCCCCCCCTTTAGCCCCGCCCCTTCCGGCTTTAGCCCCGCCCCTTCCGGCTTTAGCCCCGCCCACCCCGCCCTTGGCCCCGCCCATTCCCCCTTTAGCCACGCCCATTCCGCCTTCAGCCACGGCCTTTCCCCCTTTAGCCCTGCCCATACACGATTCTGCCTCGCCCATTCCCCTTTTAGCCTCCCCCCTACGGCCCCTAGAGCCCCGGCAAGCCCCCCCCTTTAGCCCCGCCCCTTCCGGCTTTAGCCCCGCCCCTTCCGGCTTTAGCCCCGCCCACTCCGCCCTTGGCCCCGCCCACCCCGCCCTTGGCCCCGCCCATTCCCCCTTTAGCCACGCCCATTCCGCCTTCAGCCACGGCCTTTCCCCCTTTAGCCCTGCCCATACACGATTCTGCCTCGCCCATTCCCCTTTTAGCCTCCCCCCTACGGCCCCTAGAGCCCCGGCATGCCCCCCCCTTTAGCCCCGCCCCTTCCGGCTTTAGCCCCGCCCACTCCGCCCTTAGCCCCGCCCACCCCCGTCCCTGGCCCCGCCCATTCCCCCTTTAGCCACGCCCATTCCGCCTTCAGCCACGGCCTTTCCCCCTTTAGCCCTGCCCATACACGAGTCTGCCTCGCCCATTCCCCTTTTAGCCTCCCCCCTACGGCCCCCAGAGCCCCGGCAAGCCCCCCCCCTTTAGCCCCGCCCATTCCGGCTTTAGCCCCGCCCCTTCCGGCTTTAGCCCCGCCCACCCCGCCCTTGGCCCCGCCCATTCCCCCTTTAGCCACGCCCATTCCGCCTTCAGCCACGGCCTTTCCCCCTTTAGCCCTGCCCATACACGATTCTGCCTCGCCCATTCCCCTTTTAGCCTCCCCCCTACGGCCCCTAGAGCCCCGGCAAGCCCCCCCCCTTTAGCCCCGCCCCTTCCGGCTTTAGCCCCGCCCACTCCGCCCTTAGCCCCGCCCACCCCGCCCTTGGCCCCGCCCATTCCCCCTTTAGGCACGCCCATTCCGCCTTCAGCCACGGCCTTTCCCCCTTTAGCCCTGCCCATACACGAGTCTGCCTCGCCCATTCCCCTTTTAGCCTCCCCCCTACGGCCCCTAGAGCCCCGGCAAGCCCCCCCTTTAGCCCCGCCCCTTCCGGCTTTAGCCCCGCCCACCCCGCCCTTAGCCCCGCCCACCCCGCCCATTCCCCCTTTAGCCACGCCCATTCCGCCTTCAGCCACGGCCTTTCCCCCTTTAGCCCTGCCCATACATGATTCTGCCTCGCCCATTCCCCTTTTAGCCTCCCCCCTACGGCCCCTAGAGCCCCGGCAAGCCCCCCCCTCTTTAGCCCCGCCCCTTCCGGCTTTAGCCCCGCCCCTTCCGGCTTTAGCCCCGCCCACTCCGCCCTTAGCCCCGCCCACCCCGCCCTTGGCACCGCCCATTCCCCCTTTAGCCACGCCCATTCCGCCTTCAGCCACGGCCTTTCCCCCTTTAGCCCTGCCCATACACGATTCTGCCTCGCCCATTCCCCTTTTAGTCTCCCCCCTACGGCTCCTAGAGCCCCGGCAAGCCCCCCCCTTTAGCCCCGCCCCTTCCGGCTTTAGCCCCGCCCCTTCCGGCTTTAGCCCCGCCCACCCCGCCCTTAGCCCCGCCCACCCCGCCCTTGGCCCCGCCCATTCCCCCTTTAGCCACGCCCATTCCGCCTCCAGCCACGGCCTTTCCCCCTTTAGCCCTGCCCATACACGATTCTGCCTCGCCCATTCCCCTTTTAGCCTCCCCCCTACGGCCCCTAGAGCCCCGGCAAGCCCCCCCCTTTAGCCCCGCCCCTTCCGGCTTTAGCCCCCGCCCCTTCCGGCTTTAGCCCCGCCCACTCCGCCCTTAGCCCCGCCCACCCCGCCCTTGGCCCCGCCCATTCCCCCTTTAGCCACGCCCATTCCGCCTTCAGCCACGGCCTTTCCCCCTTTAGCCCTGCCCATACACGATTCTGCCTCGCCCATTCCCCTTTTAGCCTCCCCCCTACGGCCCCTAGAGCCCCGGCCAGCCCCCCCCTTTAGCCCCGCCCCTTCCGGCTTTAGCCCCGCCCACTCCGCCCTTGGCCCCGCCCACCCCGCCCTTGGCCCCGCCCATTCCCCCTTTAGCCACGCCCATTCCGCCTTCAGCCACGGCCTTTCCCCCTTTAGCCCTGCCCATACACGATTCTGCCTCGCCCATTCCCCTTTTAGCCTCCCCCCTACGGCCCCTAGAGCCCCGGCAAGCCCCCCCCCCTTTAGCCCCGCCCCTTCCGGCTTTAGCCCCGCCCACTCCGCCCTTGGCCCCCGCCCACCCCGCCCTTGGCCCCGCCCATTCCCCCTTTAGCCACGCCCATTCCGCCTTCAGCCACGGCCTTTCCCCCTTTAGCCCTGCCCATACACGATTCTGCCTCGCCCATTCCCCTTTTAGCCTCCCCCCTACGGCCCCTAGAGCCCCGGCAAGCCCCCCCCCTTTAGCCCCGCCCCTTCCGGCTTTAGCCCCGCCCACTCCGCCCTTAGCCCCGCCCATCCCGCCCTTGGCCCCGCCCATTCCCCCTTTAGCCACGCCCATTCCGCCTTCAGCCACTGCCTTTCCCCCTTTAGCCCTGCCCATACACGATTCTGCCTCGCCCATTCCCCTTTTAGCCTCCCCCCCTACGGCCCCTAGAGCCCCGGCAAGCCCCCCCCCTTTAGCCCCGCCCCTTCCGGCTTTAGCCCCGCCCACTCCGCCCTTAGCCCCGCCCACCCCGCCCTTGGCCCCGCCCATTCCCCCTTTAGCCCCGCCCATTCCGCCTTCAGCCACGGCCTTTCCCCCTTTAGCCCTGCCCATACACGATTCTGCCTCGCCCATTCCCCTTTTAGCCTCCCCCCTACGGCCCCTAGAGCCCCGGCAAGCCCCCCCCTTTAGCCCCGCCCCTTCCGGCTTTAGCCCCGCCCACTCCGCCCTTGGCCCCGCCCACCCCGCCCTTGGCCCCGCCCATTCCCCCTTTAGCCACGCCCATTCCGCCTTCAGCCACGGCCTTTCCCCCTTTAGCCCTGCCCATACACGATTCTGCCTCGCCCATTCCCCTTTTAGGCCTCCCCCCTACGGCCCCTAGAGCCCCGGCCCAGCTTTCCTTTAGCCCCGCCCCTTCCGCCTTTAGCCCCGCCCCTTCCGCCTTTAGCCCCGCCCACTCCGCCCTTAGCCCCGCCCACCCCGCCCTTGGCACCGCCCATTCCCCCTTTAGCCACGCCCATTCCGCCTTCAGCCACGGCCTTTCCCCCTTTAGCCTTGCCCATACACGATTCTGCCTCGCCCATTCCCCTTTTAGCCTCCCCCCTACGGCCCCTAGAGCCCCGGCAAGCGCCCCCCCCTTTAGCCCCGCCCCTTCCGGCTTTAGCCCCGCCCCTCCGGCTTTAGCCCCGCCCACTCCGCCCTTAGCCCCGCCCACCCCGCCCTTGGCCCCGCCCATTCCCCCTTTAGCCACGCCCATTCCGCCTTCAGCCACGGCCTTTCCCTTTTTAGCCCTGCCCATACACGAGTCTGCCTCGCCCATTCCCCTTTTAGCCTCCCCCCTACGGCCCCTAGAGCCCCGGCAAGCCCCCCCCTTTAGCCCCGCCCCTTCCGGCTTTAGCCCCGCCCCTTCCGGCTTTAGCCCCGCCCACTCCGCCCTTGGCCCCCGCCCACCCCGCCCTTGGCCCCGCCCATTCCCCCTTTAGCCACGCCCATTCCGCCTTCAGCCACGGCCTTTCCCCCTTTAGCCCTGCCCATACACGATTCTGCCTCGCCCATTCCCCTTTTAGCCTCCCCCCTACGGCCCCTAGAGCCCCGGCAAGCCCCCCCCTTTAGCCCCGCCCCTTCCGGCTTTAGCCCCGCCCACTCCGCCCTTAGCCCCGCCCACCCCGCCCTTGGCCCCGCCCATTCCCCCTTTAGCCACGCCCATTCCGCCTTCAGCCACGGCCTTTCCCCCTTTAGCCCTTGCCCATACACGATTCTGCCTCGCCCATTCCCCTTTTAGCCTCCCCCCTACGGCCCCTAGAGCCCCGGCAAGCCCCCCCTTTTTAGCCCCGCCCCTTCCGGCTTTAGCCCCGCCCCTTCCGGCTTTAGCCCCGCCCACCCCGCCCTTGGCCCCGCCCATTCCCCCTTTAGCCACGCCCATTCCGCCTTCAGCCACGGCCTTTCCCCCTTTAGCCCTGCCCATACACGATTCTGCCTCGCCCATTCCCCTTTTAGCCTCCCCCCTACGGCCCCTAGAGCCCCGGCAAGCGCCCCCCCCTTTAGCCCCGCCCCTTCCGGCTTTAGCCCCGCCCACTCCGCCCTTAGCCCCGCCCACCCCGCCCTTGGCCCCGCCCATTCCCCCTTTAGCCACGCCCATTCCGCCTTCAGCCACGGCCTTTCCCTCTTTAGCCTTGCCCATACACGATTCTGCCTCGCCCATTCCCCTTTTAGCCTCCCCCCTACGGCCCCTAGAGCCCCGGCATGCCCCCCCCCTTTAGCCCCGCCCCTTCCGGCTTTAGCCCCGCCCACCCCGCCGTTGGCCCCGCCCATTCCCTATTTAGCCACGCCCATTCCGCCTTCAGCCACGCCCCTTCCGCCTTTAGCCACGGCCTTTCCCCCTTTAGCCCTGCCCATACACGATTCTGCCTCGCCCATTCCCCTTTTAGCCTCCCCCCTACGGCCCCTAGAGCCCCGGCCAGCTTTCCTTTAGCTACGCCCCTTCCGCCTTTAGCCCCGCCCCTTCCGGCTTTAGCCCCGCCCACTCCGCCCTTAGCCCCGCCCACCCCCGCCCTTGGCACCGCCCATTCCCCCTTTAGCCACGCCCATTCCGCCTTCAGCCACGGCCTTTCCCCCTTTAGCCCTGCCCATACACGATTCTGCCTCGCCCATTCCCCTTTTAGCCTCCCCCCTACGGCCCCTAGAGCCCCGGCAAGCCCCCCCCCTTTAGCCCCGCCCCTTCCGGCTTTAGCCCCGCCCATTCCCCCTTTAGCCCCGCCCCTTCCGGCTTTAGCCCCGCCCCTCCCGGCTTTAGCCCCGCCCACTCCGCCCTTAGCCCCGCCCACCCCCGCCCTTGGCCCCGCCCATTCCCCCTTTAGCCACGCCCATTCCGCCTTCAGCCACGGCCTTTCCCCCTTTAGCCCTGCCCATACACGATTCTGCCTCGCCCATTCCCCTTTTAGCCTCCCCCCTACGGCCCCTAGAGCCCCGGCAAGCCCCCCCCTTTAGCCCCGCCCCTTCCGGCTTTAGCCCCGCCCCTTCCGGCTTTAGCCCCGCCCACTCCGCCCTTAGCCCCGCCCACCCCCGCCCTTGGCCCCGCCCATTCCCCCTTTAGCCACGCCCATTCCGCCTTCAGCCACGGCCTTTCCCCCTTTAGCCTTGCCCATACACGATTCTGCCTCGCCCATTCCCCTTTTAGCCTCCCCCCTACGGCCCCTAGAGCCCTGGCAAGCCCCCCCCCTTTAGCCCCGCCCCTTCCGGCTTTAGCCCCGCCCACTCCGCCCTTAGCCCCGCCCACCCCGCCCTTGGCCCCGCCCATTCCCCTTTTAGCCACGCCCATTCCGCCTCCAGCCACGGCCTTTCCCCCTTTAGCCCTGCCCATACACGATTCTGCCTCGCCCATTCCCCTTTTAGCCTCCCCCCTACGGCCCCCAGAGCCCCGGCAAGCCCCCCCCCTTTAGCCCCGCCCCTTCTGGCTTTACCCCCGCCCACTCCGCCCTTAGCCCCGCCCACCCCGCCCTTGGCCCCGCCCATTCCCCCTTTAGCCACGCCCATTCCGCCTTCAGCCACGGCCTTTCCCCCTTTAGCCCTGCCCATACACGAGTCTGCCTCGCCCATTCCCCTTTTAGCCTCCCCCCTACGGCCCCTAGAGCCCCGGCAAGCCCCCCCCCCCTTTAGCCAAGCCCCTTCCGGCTTTAGCCCCCGCCCACTCCGCCCTTAGCCCCGCCCACCCCGCCCTTGGCCCCGCCCATTCCCCCTTTAGCCACGCCCATTCCGCCTTCAGCCACGGCCTTTCCCCCTTTAGCCCTGCCCATACACGATTCTGCCTCGCCCATTCCCCTTTTAGCCTCCCCCCTACGGCCCCGAGAGCCTCGGCAAGCCCCCCCCATTAGCCCCGCCCCCTCCGGCTCTAGCCCCGCCCACTCCGCCCTTAGCCCCGCCCACCCCGCCCTTGGCCCTGCCCATTCCCCCTTTAGCCACGCCCATTCCGCCTTCAGCCACGGCCTTTCCCCCTTTAGCCCTGCCCATACACGATTCTGCCTCGCCCATTCCCCTTTTAGTCTCCCCCCTACGGCCCCTAGAGCCCCGGCAAGCCCCCCCCTTTAGCCCCGCCCACTCCGCCCTTAGCCCCGCCCACCCCGCCCTTGGCCCCGCCCATTCCCCCTTTAGCCACGCCCATTCCGCCTTCAGCCACGGCCTTTCCCCCTTTAGCCCTGCCCATACACGAGTCTGCCTCGCCCATTCCCCTTTTAGCCTCCCCCCTACGGCCCCTAGAGCCCCGGCAAGCCCCCCCCCTTTAGCCCCCGCCCCTTCCGGCTTTAGCCCCGCCCCTCCGGCTTTAGCCCCGCCCACCCCGCCCTTGGCCCCGCCCACCCCGCCCTTGGCCCCGCCCATTCCCCCTTTAGCCACGCCCATTCCGCCTCCAGCCACGGCCTTTCCCCCTTTAGCCCTGCCCATACACGATTCTGCCTCGCCCATTCCCCTTTTAGCCTCCCCCCTACGGCCCCTAGAGCCCCGGCAAGCCCCCCCCTTTAGCCCCGCCCCTTCCGGCTTTAGCCCCGCCCCTTCCGGCTTTAGCCCCGCCCACCCCGCCCTTAGCCCCGCCCACCCCGCCCTTGGCCCCGCCCATTCCCCCTTTAGCCACGCCCATTCCGCCTTCAGCCACGGCCTTTCCCCCTTTAGCCCTGCCCATACACGATTCTGCCTCGCCCATTCCCCTTTTAGCCTCCCCCCTACGGCCCCTAGAGCCCCGGCAAGCCCCCCCCTTTAGCCCCGCCCCTTCCGGCTTTAGCCCCGCCCACTCCGCCCTTAGCCCCGCCCACCCCGCCCTTGGCCCCGCCCATTCCCCCTTTAGCCACGCCCATTCCGCCTTCAGCCACGGCCTTTCCCCCTTTAGCCCTGCCCATACACGATTCTGCCTCGCCCATTCCCCTTTTAGCCTCCCCCCTACGGCCCCTAGAGCCCCGGCAAGCCCCCCCCCTTTAGCCCCGCCCCTTCCGGCTTTAGCCCCGCCCACTCCGCCCTTAGCCCCGCCCACCCCGCCCCTGGCCCCGCCCATTCCCCCTTTAGCCACGCCCATTCCGCCTTCAGCCACGGCCTTTCCCCCTTTAGCCCTGCCCATACACGATTCTGCCTCGCCCATTCCCCTTTTAGCCTCCCCCCTACGGCCGCTGGAGCCCCGGCAAGCCCCCCCCTTTAGCCCCGCCCCTTCCGGCTTTAGCCCCGCCCCTTCCGGCTTTAGCCCCGCCCACTCCGCCCTTAGCCCCCGCCCACCCCGCCCTTGGCCCCGCCCATTCCCCCTTTAGCCACGCCCATTCCGCCTTCAGCCACGGCCTTTCCCCCTTTAGCCCTGCCCATACACGATTCTGCCTCGCCCATTCCCCTTTTAGCCTCCCCCCTACGGCCCCTAGAGCCCCGGCAGGTCCCCCCCTTTAGCCCCGCCCCTTCCGGCTTTAGCCCCGCCCCTTCCGGCTTTAGCCCCGCCCACTCCGCCCTTAGCCCCGCCCACCCCGCCCTTGGCCCCGCCCATTCCCCTTTTAGCCACGCCCCTTCCGCCTTCAGCCACGGCCTTTCCCCCTTTAGCCCTGCCCATACAAGATTCTGCCTCTCCCATTCCCCTTTTAGCCTCCCCCCTATGGCCCCTAGAGCCCCGGCATGCCCCCCCCCTTTAGCCCCGCCCCTTCCGGCTTTAGCCCCGCCCACTCCGCCCTTGGCCCCGCCCACCCCGCCCTTGGCCCCGCCCATTCCCCCTTTAGCCACGCCCATTCCGCCTTCAGCCACGGCCTTTCCCCCTTTAGCCCTGCCCATACACGATTCTGCCTCGCCCATTCCCCTTTTAGCCTCCCCCCTACGGCCCCTAGAGCCCCGGCAAGCCCCCCCCCTTTAGCCCCCGCCCCTTCCGGCTTTAGCCCCGCCCACTCCGCCCTTAGCCCCGCCCACCCCGCCCTTGGCCCCGCCCATTCCCCCTTTAGCCACGCCCATTCCGCCTTCAGCCACGGCCTTTCCCCCTTTAGCCCTGCCCATACACGATTCTGCCTCGCCCATTCCCCTTTTAGCCTCCCCCCTACGGCCCCTAGAGCCCCGGCAAGCCCCCCCCTTTAGCCCCGCCCCTTCCGGCTTTAGCCCCGCCCCTTCCGGCTTTAGCCCCGCCCACTCCGCCCTTAGCCCCGCCCACCCCGCCCTTGGCCCCGCCCATTCCCCCTTTAGCCACGCCCATTCCGCCTTCAGCCACTGCCTTTCCCCCTTTAGCCCTGCCCATACACGATTCTGCCTCGCCCATTCCCCTTTTAGCCTCCCCCCTACGGCCCCTAGAGCCCCGGCAAGCCCCCCCCTTTAGCCCCGCCCCTTCCGGCTTTAGCCCCGCCCACTCCGCCCTTAGGCCCGCTCACCCCGCCCTTGGCCCCGCCCATTCCCCCTTTAGCCCCGCCCATTCCGCCTTCAGCCACGGCCTTTCCCCCTTTAGCCCTGCCCATACACGATTCTGCCTCGCCCATTCCCCTTTTAGTCTCCCCCCTACGGCCCCTAGAGCCCCGGCAAGCCCCCCCCTTTAGCCCCGCCCCTTCCGGCTTTAGCCGCGCCCCTTCCGGCTTTAGCCCCGCCCCTTCCGGCTTTAGCCCCGCCCACTCCGCCCTTAGCCCCGCCCACCCCGCCCTTGGCCCCGCCCATTCCCCCTTTAGCCACGCCCATTCCGCCTTCAGCCACGGCCTTTCCCCCTTTAGCCCTGCCCATACACGATTCTGCCTCGCCCATTCCCCTTTTAGCCTCCCCCCTACGGCCCCTAGAGCCCCGGCAAGCCCCCCCCCTTTAGCCCCGCCCCTTCCGGCTTTAGCCCCGCCCACTCCGCCCTTAGCCCCGCCCACCCCGCCCTTGGCACCGCCCATTCCCCCTTTAGCCACGCCCATTCCGCCTTCAGCCACGGCCTTTCCCCCTTTAGCCCTGCCCATACACGATTCTGCCTCGCCCATTCCCCTTTTAGCCTCCCCCCTACGGCCCCGAGAGCCTCGGCAAGCCCCCCCCATTAGCCCCGCCCTTTCCGGCTTTAGCCCCGCCCACTCCGCCCTTAGCCCCGCCCACCCCGCCCTTGGCCCCGCCCATTCCCCCTTTAGCCACGCCCATTCCGCCTTCAGCCACGGCCTTTCCCCCTTTAGCCCTGCCCATACACGATTCTGCCTCGCCCATTCCCCTTTTAGCCTCCCCCCTACGGCCCCTAGAGCCCCGGCAAGCCCCCCCCCCTTTAGCCCCGCCCCTTCCGGCTTTAGCCCCGCCCCTTCCGGCTTTAGCCCCGCCCACTCCGCCCTTAGCCCCGCCCACCCCGCCCCTGGCCCCGCCCATTCCCCCTTTAGCCACGCCCATTCCGCCTTCAGCCACGGCCTTTCCCCCTTTAGCCCTGCCCATACACGATTCTGCCTCGCCCATTCCCCTTTTAGCCTCCCCCCTACGGCCCCTAGAGCCCCGGCAGGCCCCCCCCCCCCCTTTAGCCCCGCCCCTTCCGGCTTTAGCCCCGCCCCTTCAGGCTTTAGCCCCCGCCCACTCCGCCCTTAGCCCCGCCCACCCCGCCCTTGGCCCCGCCCATTCCCCCTTTAGCCACGCCCATTCCGCCTTCAGTCACGGCCTTTCCCCCTTTAGCCCTGCCCATACACGATTCTGCCTCGCCCATTCCCCTTTTAGCCTCCCCCCTACGGCCCCTAGAGTTCCGGCAAGCCCCCCCCCTTTAGCCCCGCCCCTTCCGGCTTTAGCCCCGCCCACTCCGCCCTTAGCCCCGCCCCCCCCCGCCCTTGGCCCCCGCCCATTCCCCCTTTAGCCACGCCCCTTCCGCCTTCAGCCACGGCCTTTCCCCCTTTAGCCCTGCCCATACAAGATTCTGCCTCTCCCATTCCCCTTTTAGCCTCCCCCCTATGGCCCCTAGAGCCCCGGCATGCCCCCCCCTTTAGCCCCGCCCCTTCCGGCTTTAGCCCCGCCCACCCCGCCGTTGGCCCCGCCCATTCCCCCTTTAGCCACGCCCATTCCCCCTTCAGCCACGCCCCTTCCGCCTTTAGCCACGGCCTTTCCCCCTTTAGCCCTGCCCATACACGATTCTGCCTCGCCCATTCCCCTTTTAGCCTCCCCCCTACGGCCCCTAGAGCCCCGGCCAGCTTTCCTTTAGCTACGCCCCTTCCGGCTTTAGCCCCCGCCCCTTCCGGCTTTAGCCCCGCCCACTCCGCCCTTAGCCCCGCCCACCCCGCCCTTGGCCCCGCCCATTCCCCCTTTAGCCACGCCCATTCCGCCTTCAGCCACGGCCTTTCCCTTTTTAGCCCTGCCCATACACGATTCTGCCTCGCCCATTCCCCTTTTAGCCTCCCCCCTACGGCCCCTAGAGCCCCGGCAAGCCCCCCCCTTTAGCCCCGCCCCTTCCGGCTTTAGCCCCGCCCCTTCCGGCTTTAGCCCCGCCCACTCCGCCCTTGGCCCCGCCCACCCCGCCCTTGGCCCCGCCCATTCCCCCTTTAGCCACGCCCATTCCGCCTTCAGCCACGGCCTTTCCCCCTTTAGCCCTGCCCATACACGATTCTGCCTCGCCCATTCCCCTTTTAGCCTCCCCCTTACGGCCCCTAGAGCCCCGGCAAGCCCCCCCCCTTTAGCCCCGCCCCTTCTGGCTTTAGCCCCGCCCACTCCGCCCTTAGCCCCGCCCACCCCGCCCTTGGCCCCGCCCGTTCCCCCTTTAGCCACGCCCATTCCGCCTTCAGCCACGGCCTTTCCCCCTTTAGCCCTGCCCATACACGATTCTGCCTCGCCCATTCCCCTTTTAGCCTCCCCCCTACGGCCCCTAGAGCCCCGGCAGGCCCCCCCCTTTAGCCCCGCCCCTTCCGGCTTTAGCCCCGCCCCTTCCGGCTTTAGCCCCGCCCACTCCGCCCTTAGCCCGCCCACCCCGCCCTTGGCCCCGCCCATTCCCCTTTTAGCCACGCCCATTCCGCCTCCAGCCACGGCCTTTCCCCCTTTAGCCCTGCCCATACACGATTCTGCCTCGCCCATTCCCCTTTTAGCCTCCCCCCTACGGCCCCCAGAGCCCCGGCAAGCCCCCCCCCTTTAGCCCCGCCCTTCTGGCTTTACCCCCGCCCACTCCGCCCTTAGCCCCGCCCACCCCGCCCTTGGCCCCGCCCATTCCCCCTTTAGCCACGCCCATTCCGCCTTCAGCCACGGCCTTTCCCCCTTTAGCCCTGCCCATACACGAGTCTGCCTCGCCCATTCCCCTTTTAGCCTCCCCCCTACGGCCCCTAGAGCCCCGGCAAGCCCCCCCCCCCTTTAGCCAAGCCCCTTCCGGCTTTAGCCCCGCCCACTCCGCCCTTAGCCCCGCCCACCCCGCCCTTGGCCCCGCCCATTCCCCCTTTAGCCACGCCCATTCCGCCTTCAGCCACGGCCTTTCCCCCTTTAGCCCTGCCCACACACGATTCTGCCTCGCCCATTCCCCTTTTAGCCTCCCCCCTACGGCCCCGAGAGCCTCGGCAAGCCCCCCCCATTAGCCCCGCCCCCTCCGGCTTTAGCCCCTCCCACTCCGCCCTTAGCCCCGCCCACCCCGCCCTTGGCCCTGCCCATTCCCCCTTTAGCCACGCCCATTCCGCCTTCAGCCACGGCCTTTCCCCCTTTAGCCCTGCCCATACACGATTCTGCCTCGCCCATTCCCCTTTTAGCCTCCCCCCCTACGGCCCCCAGAGCCCCGGCAAGCCCCCCCCCTTTAGCCCCCGCCCCTTCCGGCTTTAGCCCCGCCCACTCCGCCCTTAGCCCCGCCCACCCCGCCCTTGTCCCCGCCCATTCCCCCTTTAGCCACGCCCATTCCGCCTTCAGCCACGGCCTTTCCCTTTTTAGCCCTGCCCATACACGATTCTGCCTCGCCCATTCCCCTTTTAGCCTCCCCCCTACGGCCCCCTAGAGCCCCGGCGAGCCCCCCCCTTTAGCCCCGCCCCTTCCGGCTTTAGCCCCGCCCCTTCCGGCTTTAGCCCCGCCCACTCCGCCCTTAGCCCCGCCCACCCCGCCCTTGGCCCCGCCCATTCCCCCTT